>NC_092499.1:99053939-99356969 GCF_047511675.1 Marmota flaviventris
TTAAGCTTTAGATTTTATGACAAAATAAAAACCTTCCATGATAAACAAAAGTTAGAATTTACAATTACGATTACAAAGTTAAAATTTACAATTACAAAGCCTGCACTAGAGAATATCCTCGACAAAATATTCCATGAGGAGGAAATGAAAATCAGCAAAGGGAGATATTACACTAAATGAAAAACCAATCAAAGGAAAAACTAAGTCAAGTTAAATACCAAAAATAAACAAAAATGACCAGGAAAACAAGTCATGTCACAATAATAACCCTGAATGTTAATGGCCTAAACTTACCAATCAAAAAACATAAACTGGTAGGCTGGATTAAAAATAAAAGACCCAACAATATGTTGCCTTCAAGAAACCCATCTCATAGGAAAAGACAAAAAGACATCCACAAACTGAGGTGAAAGGTTCAGAAAAAACATACCACTCACATAGACTGTGAAAACAAGCAGGGGTTTCCACCCTCATATCAAATAAAGTAGACTTCAAGCCAAAGTTAATCAAAAGGGATAAAGAGGGACACTTCACACTGCTTAAGGAAACCATACATCAACAAGACATAACAATTATAAATTCATATGCCCCAAACAATGGAACATCTACATTCATCAAACAAACTGTTCTCAAATTCAAGAGTCAAACAGACCATTACACAATAATTCTGGGTGACTTTAACACACCTCTTCCACCACTAGACAGATCTTTCAAACAAAATCTAAACAAAGAAACTATAGAACTCAATAATAAAATCAATAACTTAGACTTAACAGACATATATAGAATATTTCATCCATCACAGAGCGAATATACTTTCTTCTCAATAACACATGGATCCTTCTCTAAAACAGACCATATACTGTGCCACAAAGCAACTCTTAGAAAATACAAGAAAGTAGAGATACTACCCTGAATTCTATCAGATCAAAATGGAATGAAATTAGAAATCAATGATAAAATAAAAAATAGAGCTACTGAAACACATGGAGAACAAATAATATGCTACTGAATGTACAATGGGTTGCAAAAGACAGCAAAGGGAGATTAAAAAATTCTTAAAGGTAAATGAGAATACTGATGCAACATATTGAAATCTCTGGGACACTATAAAGGCAGTATTAAGAGGAAAGTTTATTGCATGGAGTTCATTCCTTAAAAGAAGAAAAAGTCAACAAATAAATGACCTAACGTTAAGTAGAAACTCTAACTTCTAATGTGACAGTATTCAGAGATAAGGTCTTTTTTTAATATTTATTTTTTAGTTGTAGTTGAGCACAACACCTTTATTTTAATTATTTATTTATTTATTTATGTGGTGTTGAGGATCAAACCCAAGGCCTCAACGTGCTAGGCGAGTGCTCTACTGTTGAGTCACAACCTCAGCCCCAGAGATAAGGTCTTTAAGGAAGTAATTAAGGTTAAACGATGTCATAAAACTAGAGAAAGAGGAACAGGAAAAGGTTGATTAATGGGTACTAATTTATAATTAGAAAAGAAAGGAGTTTTATATATTTCAAAAAGCTAGAAAGTAAGAGCTTCAATATTTTCACCATAAAGAAATGTTTATAAATGTCTGGATACATGTATAACTTGGTTTAAACATAATACAATACATACCTAGATTAAAATATAACATGGTACCCCATAAATATGTATAATTTTTGTTTTCATATATTAGCAAAAATAAATAAATTCAAACTTAAAAGTGTCTCCTGATCTAACAGGACCAGTGTCCTTATAAGAGGAAGAGACACCAAGAATGCATGTACACAAAGAAAAGGCAATAGGAGGACATAGCAAGGAAGAAAACCAACCATGTATAAGCTAAGGAGAAGTCTTCAAGAGAAAGAAAATCAGCCCAACCTTGACCTTGGATTTCCAGCCTCCAGAACTGTGAAAAAACATATTTCTGTTGTTTAACTCACTCAATTTGTGGTATTTTATTATGGCAGCCAATACTACACAAACTAATACAATGTGTAATTCAAACTCTTAAATACAGAATTTCTTCACATCAGATATTTGTCAGATTAATACAATTTGTCACATACTAAAGTCATTTAAGAGAGTTAACTAAAGAACATTGAGAACTGCCTAATGAGTATAATCTGTCAATACCTCCTAATACATTAATATACATCCTTGAATTAACCAGACCAGCAGAGCTTGTATTATTGGATTGTATTATATCAGCTCTCTGCCCCAATCCTGTAAAACTGATTTTTCCAAGTCCGACTCAAAGCCACGGATCTATGTCAAAACGTTATTAAGAAACTGGTCACTGTATATTTATGCAAAAATATGTTATGTTGTGTCCTTCTCATTTATTAATTTATTACACATTTTACCAGGCTCAGCTCCAGGTGTTATAGTAACTGCAATAAAAGACATTGAAGGCACTTGGGATTTTATTTGGAGTGTAAGGAAAAAAAGAAGCGATTTGAAAGTCAATGTAAAAAACTGATAAGTTGAGGAATTGGTGATAGTTATTACACATTCAAAAAAGAAATATCAAAGAAACAACTGGATATATATATCTGGAAGCAGGCTGAAAAGGAGAAATTAAGTGAGGAAAGGAAATCAAAGAGAACTAAAGGAACAAAGAACTTCAATAGAACAGAAAAAGCAATTTTAAAAGAGAAAAAGGGGAAACTGACAGAGCAATGTCCTTGAGTTGGAAAGAGGGACCTGAGCATATAAAACAGCATTTCCTACAACTTCAACACCATTGGGGCTGGCATTCTAAGCTGGATAATTCTTTGCTGTGGAAGGCTGTCCTGTCCATTCTTTGATACTTATCACAATCCCTGGCCTCTCCTCACTAGATGCCAATATCAATCCCCCACCCTAGTCATGGCAATGAAAGATGTCTCCAGACACTGCTAAATGCTTCCTGAGGGGCAAAATCACCCCCAGTTTAGAACAACCAGTGTTAAGTAGAGAAAGTGTCCTTTGCTAAAAACCCTGGCTTTTCATCCACATAAAAGAATGATAGAAGATGCTATGGGTAGAGTACAAAATAATTAGAAACCTCCTGCTGACTGGATCCTCTTAAATGTAGATACAGTCAAGGCCAGAGATGGTGTGAAAAAAACTGCTACCACATCACAAGACCAAAGTCATTACACCTGTGAAAATTTGGGGCATCTTATTCTTGAACTACAGCTGCCATATGAGCTACATGTACCTGTGAATGGAATCTAAATCAAAAATTTTATGGTTTTTTTGTATCTATATCCACTTGCACAATGTCCTTATGAACTATGTTTCCTGGATTTCTCCTACAGTCATAGAAGGAAAACATCACTAATTAATTTTATAATGAAATGTTATTATCCTTGAAGCAGTTAATATTTAGAGAAGTAAAGAAAACAGACCTAAAGGAACATATATTTCCAAAGTTAACCCATCTAAGAGTGCATTATTTATGTCTTTCAAATCAACCCACCAAATTAGCATGTACTATGTTCTGAGGAGTCCATTTCTATTCAGCCAGACCCCTTTACATCTAACTTCTCTAGAAGGATAATGAGATTACCATCACATTTTTTTAAGTGTTTACAATTGGGGAACACTAAAGAAGATTTCAGTAGTCATGAAATGAGAAGGTTTAAAAATAAAAAGAACAGGGCTGGGGTTGTTTGTGGCTCAGCGGTAGAGTGCTCACCTAGCACAGGCAAGGCCCTGGGTTCAATCCTCAGCACCACATAAAGTTAATAAATAAAATAAAGGTATTATTGTGTCCAACTATAACTAAAAATATAACTTAAATAAAATAAAAAGAACAGGCAATTGGTTTCACATGTGTACATAAAGGAACAGGGTTACATGTGCTATTTCTAAAGAAAAAGAAAATATAGTTATAGCACCTGTGTAAGTTATATCTCCTCCTTGAAAGAGGGCCTATGAGAAGTTATATTCCATTTATACTTGATATGTCAAAATGCATTCTACTTTCATATATATAACTAATTAGAACAAAAAAATGAGATCCTATCTTTTTACATCATGAATTAGGGTTCCAGAGCAAAAATATAATGCAAAATAATTTTACAATCTCAAAAACATTGAAAACCCTAAGATTTCTTCTAAAGTATATGACTGACAGGTATCCTTCTCTTGGAACCCCTCCCCCTTTGGGAGCTCTGCTGTCTATTACTCTAATTAAAGTCCTGTTACTTTGCTCTCAGATAAAATATTTGGCTTCCAAACTTGTTTTAAAAAGTAACTGGGAAGCTGGGCATAATGGCACACACATATAATCCTGGTGACTGGGAAGGCTGAGACATGAGGATCAAAAGTTCAAGGTCAGCCTTACCACTTTAGCGAGACCCCATATCAAAACAAAACAAAAAGGGCTGAGGTTGGAGCTCAGGAGTCAAGCACCTCTGGGTTTGATCCCCAGTGCCACCAAAAGAAAAACAAGTAAGTGGCAAGCTAGAAAAGCCTTTAAATCTGAATTACAGATATTGTTACTATCCCCTTTTAAATAATGCTTTGCTTGCTTTCTTAGAAGGTAATTAAATTGGTCAGGCATGACTTGTTTTTCCAACATCCACTCTTTCTGATGATTAAATATTAAGACTGATTTTTTTTAAAAATTTCCCAAGCTGGCAAGCACTCCGTAGCTCAATGGCAGAGTGCTTGCCTTGCACCTGTGAGGCACTGGGTTCAATCCTCAGCACCACAGAAAAATAAACAAATAAAATAAAAGCATACTGTCCATCTACAACTACAAAAAAAAAAAATTTTCCAAGCTCCAAGTTAAGATAATATGATTTTAATATCTAAAGAATATTTTAAATATCCCAAATTCTAAGAATAGCAGGTAAAGGAATAATTTGTTGGGGAATAGGCAAAAGAGAAGAGGGCCAGAGGGCCTTCCTAAGAAAGATGTGAACACCATCACACTGGTCTTATCTTCCATCCCCTATTATGACTGTCCCAGGCAACTACTTACAGCTCTGTCAAGAGCTGAGGACACAGTCATAAACAAGAGCCTTCTCCTTCGCTGTGAGTCCAAAGACTGACTCTTTCCTAGATCAACTACTTTATAATTCTCTGAATGGCCTATTTACTGAGCCAGGAAGAATAGACTACCAAACTGTGAAGTCTGATCAACAGTCTTATAAACTAAGTGGAGGGATAACAAGACAACCAAGACTCCATACCTATTGCTTTACTAAAACCACCGTTTCTGGTCCATTTTCTCTTTCAGTCCTAGAAATCTCTAATGAAGCCCATATAAGGTTCATTCAAGGCCTAAATACTTGGAGAGGACCTAATTTAAGAACTTTATTTACTCAGCTACAAATGAGGCTGATCTGAGACTAAACTAGGCAACTTAGTTTCAAAGTAAAAAGGGCAGAAGATGTAGCACAGTAGTAGAGTGCTTGTCTAGCATGTGAGTCGCTAGGTTCAATGTGGGAAGGGGGGCAGCACTTAATTTTACATATGAAAAACTTAAAAATGTTTAAGTGATTTAGCCAAGATCATGCAATGTAGCTAGACTCTAAGCTCCCATTTGGGGGAAGACTTTATTCAGAATCACACCAAAATACGGGTAGTTACTAATATCTTCCCATCATAAATAAGAAGTCTAACTATTTACACAGGAACATAAGAATTTACATAACTTCATACTCACATGCAAGATGACACTAAGTGCAAGCCCATAAAATTTGAAATAGTGTATATCAACTTAAATAAATAAGAAGCTATACTCCAAGAATAAATGGGCCAAATGCTCTTGTAAAACAAGTCCCTTCTAAATTCTTGACTTCTACCTTTCCCCTTAGTCTATGCATAGTTGATGAATGCATGAGTTGTTATACATGTTAATAACATGCCAATGCAGAATCATTTTTCTGTCCAACTCCTAACAGCCCTGGCCAACAATAACCTCTTAGTCCTCCTGAATTCTCACAATTCAAGTGCCTAATAACATGGTACAGCTGGCCACTGTGGTTAAGTGTATGTTTTAACTCTCCTATTATGTCACCAGATTCCTACACTTCTTTAATAAACTCCCTAAAATCAGGACTATGTTTTTAGGGTTTTTTTTTTTTTAAATCTCCCAGAGCCTAGTACACCTGTGTGTTCAACAAAAATCTGCTAAATGTATAAACAGAATGACCATTTTCAATGGGTGGTATTGCCATAATTTACAAGAAGAGTTAAAACACACCTAAATGCCAGAAAAGAGGCTATGTAACATTATGTTCTAATTTTTAAATGACTGGTTTTTCATTCAGGCCAAATGTCTAGTGGTACTTTAATAAAATATAAAATCAATAACAAAAGTCAAAAATGTCAGCATACCAGATGTTTTCTTAAAAAGTTATGCATAATGTTTGCAAGTTATACTTTTCAACTTCTAAGGGTATTTGACATTTAATGAAGTCCTACATTTAAAAAAGGAAGTTGTTTTGTGAAAAAAATACTCAATAATTTATTTTTTTTAATTACACCATTCCTTGTTTTTTATAGTTCTTGCCATCAGAAAGTCCTAATATCTCTTTTGCCAAATGTCAATATTCCATGAAACTTTTTATCTTCAAATATATATATATATATATATATATATATATATATATACATATATATATATTATATATATATATACACACACACACACATATATATGCTCTATTCCATCTTCCTAATGTTACAATAATGTACATCATTTTAATCTCTGCTGGTATATTTATTATAAACTCTGTAAGAGTGCTAATGATTTACTAATTTTTGTAAACTTTGATCAAGATGTTAAATCATGTCAGACTGGAATAACATCAATTGCCTCTGCACATCTGAAAACACAGATTGCACTCCTGAGGCCAAATGATGAGCATTTTTAATTATACTTGTAATCATTATGTATAATCCTTATCTTAATTAATATTTTAATATTTATAAAAAAGTAAAAGAAACTAGGTACTCTATGACTATTTTTCAAGAAAGTAATAACATAAGTAATGAGAAATTTACAATACCTATTGCACAAAGCCTCAAACCATTCACTTATCTGAAGGATAGTTAGAAATATCTTAAAGAGTTAGAGATGATGGCACATACCTCCTGCTAAGACAGGAGGACAGCAAGTACAAAGCTAGGCTCAAGCAACTTAGTGAGGCCCTATCTCAAAATAAAAAATAATAATAATAAAAATGAATGGGAGATGTGGGGATCAATCCAGGGTACCAAAAAAAAAAAAACTTAAAGGAAAAAGAATCAAGTATAATAAAGCTCAGATATGGTAGGTCTCTTCCTGGATAACCTAGACTCTAATTTAAATGCATAATAATATTTCCAAAATTTAGATTTTACACTGAAAAGAACAGAATTATCAAAAGGTGATACTTTAGCTGGATGCGGTGGCTCACACTTGCAATCCCAGTGACTTGGGAGGCTAAGCAGGAGGATTGAAAGTTCGAGACCAGCCTCAGCAACTTAGTGAGAACCTCCGGACTTAGCAAGACCCTGTCTCAAAATTTAAAAAAAAACATTTAAAAAAAGGCTGTGGATGTAGCTTGGTTAAGTGACCCTGGGTTCAATCCCTGGTACCAAAAAAAGTGATGTTTTTAAATATAATATATATTGAGTGTGGTGGCTCCTATAATCCTGGTGACTTGGGAGGCTAAGGCAGGAGGAGCACAAGTTCAAGGCCATCATCGGCAATTTAGCAAGGCCCAAAGCAAGTAAGCAAGACCTATCTCCAAATAAAAAGGAATAAGGATGAAGCTCGGTAGTAAAGTACTCCTGGGTTCAATTCCCAGCCCCATCCCCAGCCCCCCCACACACACACACCCACAAAGATATACAACCGTGAAGGTTTTTCACAGTGAATGTTTTTTAAAATGCTGTTAATTATCCAAAAAAAAAAAAAAGTAAAGACCATCATAGCTTACATATCACCACTAAACCTACACACATCGCTGGGAATGTCCACTACAAACTGTACCACCATGTCAATATAGCACAATTTGGGACATCATGGCATTACCAAGCAGTCATTCACAGCCCAGTCAAGCAAACCACCCACTATGTACAGCAAAATATAGTATCTGGTTTTTCAATTATTACAATGTCATACGCACTTCAAAATCCTTTTATAATAATTCCATTTTTAAAAGCTAAACTGAGATGAATTATCTACCCTATTTTGAAAAACTTCTCAGGAAACACTACATTGACTAAGAACCACTAGTGAGCTGCAAGAGTATTTCCTTCTATACCAACCACATCTAAAAGATCTTCCACACAAAAAAGAGGTTTAGAGCAGGCCCAGTATTAAAAGGAAATAGACTACTAAAAAGAGCCCACCAGATGAGTAGTCACTAGACCTTGATTCCAGTCCTGCCTGGTCCCCTCTTCAGTCATCTGATGCAGAACTAAAGTTTTTCCATTTGACTGCTATAAAAATCAAATAGCGGAGCTAGGGTTGTGGGTCAGCAGTAGAGTGCTCACCTAGCATGTCCAAGGCCCTGGGTTCGATCCTTAGCACCACATAAAAATCAATAAAATATATTTACAACTAAATGTGTGTGTGTGTGTGTGTGTGTATTTACAATAAATATATATGTGTGTGTATATATATTTACAATAAATATATATATGTGTGTGTATATATTTATAATAAATATATATGTATATATAATATACATATATATATTAAATAGCATACTCCATTTAAAGGAACTTTATTTTTAATTTTTTAGTTTTATTTTTACTAAAATAATAGACATTCACAGTATTTGTTGATTCTAGAGTTCTTGAAAACAGCTTATTCTCACTTTTTTTTTTAAATTGTTTTCAGAGCTCAAAAGGTCATTTCTAATTCATGGTAAAATTATAACTGGATCACGGCATTCATAAATAAGGAATTAAAGCAAGATGGTGTGCAAAATGGGTTTGTATTTCCATTTGTCAAAGGACCAAAATAACAATCAGGGTCTCAGCAGGCATTCTAAACTACGTACATTTTGAGTTGTGTTTGGCAAGATGAGAAGCAAGGACTCTCTTGTTGCAACATAAATATATAGGCTAGAATAAGAAGATTAGTATGTAACAGTGGGACTAAGGTAAGGAGTACATACACAGCAGGAGAATATTTAACAAGCTTAAATTTCCTAACACAGCTATTAGGAACAACTACATATTCTTAAACCAAAAGTAATATGATAAAATGGTACTTGAAAATTATCCTAACAGCTGTGTGGGGGATGAACTGACATGATCAGAGATGAGTGTCAGGAAACCCATTTGGAAGGTTTTATATTAAGTAAATAAAGTTCTCTGATACAGATGGTGACTTTAGACATGAAAAGAGGTAAATCAAATAAACACTGCAGAGTCAGCTAGATTTGATGATTGGAAGAATTAGGGAAATGGTAAAGAGTTGAAAATGATTCCAAGTATCTGGTCAGAGATGGACTATACAACATAACCACACCTGCTAGGCACTAACAGTTCTAACACTGGCTTTTTCCAGATGGCATTTGAACATGTTCAACTCTCTGTTTGTATGTGGTGCTGAGGATCGAACCCGGGCCGCACGCATGCCAGGCGAGCGCGCTACCGCTTGAGCCACATCCCCAGCCCCCCATGTTCAACTCTCTACGACAGTCCTGCAGTGAGAAAATATTCCACTTTAGATGGAAGCAGTAAACTATCACCACCTTGATAGTGGGAAAATACCTCATACCAAAGATTTCAGATTTGTTTCTTGATGAAGGCTGTTCTACCTCTCAGGAACTTCCTCCCTGTTTACACAATTGAGCAATAGAGAAATTTTCTCTATTCCCTAAATATTCTCTACATACTTGAAATCCAAGCTCAATTCTACACTGATCTTTTAAGTCACATGTAAACAAAATACAGATGACACCATTAATTGCAATTGGAGTTACCATATAGGTCAGGAAAATCCTGTTTTTAAGGGATTCATTCTAAATTGGAACAAAGCCAAGATGATTACATTTAAAAACTAATATGGCCAAAAAACAACCTTGTGGGGTTATTTTTAATGAATCACAAAACATTAAAAGACAGACAAATTCTGTTCCAGAATGCACTGCTACATAATGATTCTGCAGTTTTGCTGGGGCTTTTTTTTTTTTTTTTTTTTCCTCCTGCAGTTTTAAAAACATGCTGCTGGAAAACAGACATCAGATCAAAGGATTTCCCTTTATCTAAAAAGCATTTCCAATTTATCAAGCAGAATGTTATCAATAACAATGTGCATTTAACCGAGATCTCACTTGCCTACAGTTTCTCCTAAGAAGGATCATTTATAAATTTACTAAAAAATTTTTAAAAACTCTTTAATCCATGGGAGTCTGATAAAAAGAAGCTCTAGGACTTGGTTTGAACCTAGCATTCCCAAAAAGGACTGATTAATCCAATATATGTCTATTTCACCCAGATATTAAAGAGGTCCTAAAATGTTATGTTTATATACATTTTTCCTCACACGCGAAAGGAAAAGTCATAAAATTTTCACACTGCCTCGGTTAAAAAAAAAAAAAAAAAAAGCCTACCTTGCAAGCAGATTAGAATATTACCTAGAAGGGTAAACAGATTAAAATATCACTCAGAAGGATTACCAAACAGCGACCTCGTGGCCACTGTCACTCTAACCCTTCCATTCCAAATATTTCAGGGAAAAATTTTTCAATTTTCTTGTTAGTGTTAAGATTTCCCATATCAGATACAGACAGCCGGCTTTAAAGCCACAGGCTCCAGCAGCTCCTCGCTGCCCCAACACAACTGGCTGGGGGAGCCAAGGCACAGCATCGCCTCCACGCTCCGAGAGGAAGACCGACTCTTCCTTTCCAACCAAGAGCAGGTGCGAAACCGACACTCTTGGGTTTTAGCCGCTGCAACCACCTTCCTTCACCGCACACTCAAGGGCCGCCCCAGGAGGAACCTTCCAGTCCTGTCACCCGCGCCTGTTTGCTGAGGATGATGAGCGCGTTGGATTCTTAATCCTTTCCACTGCCGGGTAATTACAACACCAGCCGCAGGACACACTCCCACCGGCCCCTGGGGAAACTAAATGCCAAGGCTGCAAAAGGGGAGCCAGCGGGCCCACTAACCCTTCGCAGCCTCCAGGGAGGCGTGGGCCCTGGCTAGGGAGTCCCAGACCCCGGTCTCTCCCCCTTGGGCTCCCGGTCGCCGCTCACCGTGAAAGGGACATCCCCGACGCTGCCCACGGAGTAGCAGTTGTCTCCGGGGTTGACAGCCCCGGTGAGGACCTGATGCAGATGCATCTCCGGAGCCCAGGCTGGACTGAGGAATGCGTGAAAGGGGCTACAAGCCCCGCGCCCGGCCCTCCTCCTACCGCCAGATCCACTTCCCCCTCCGCCTCCCTCGGGACCCACCCCGCCTCGGCTCCGGCTTAACGCCGCGCTCCCCTTTCACCTCCCCCCCGCCTCTTCCCTGCCATGGGAGGTCCTCGACTGCCGCCGCCGCCCGGGTCGCCGCTCGGCTGCGGAAGTGCCCGGATGCTCCCACTGCCTGCTGCACCGGCGCACAAATGCGGGAGGAGGGCAAGGGTGCGTGTGAGGCGGGGGAGGCGCCCGAAGGAGCGCGCGAGCCGGGCGCGTGCTAGAAGGGACGTTCCGCCCGAGGGAAAAGACCAGCGCGCGCACGCCCACCGCTGGGGAGCGACGGTCGAGCGGGAGGGTAAAGCCCTCCTCTCTCAGCGAGACCGCCCGGTCCTCCCCCCCACAGCCCCGCGCTTGCGCGTGCGCTTGCAGAGGTTTCCAGGGCAATTGCGCGCGCCGCGCCGACCCCCTGTGCAGGGATTGCGCGCGCAGACGTGCGGGAGTTCCCTTGGAGCCGCTGGGACTGCGGCCTCTGGGGACGGGGGCGGAGCCACACAGCAACACAGGTCCGGGGACACGCAGCCGGCCTGTTTTGCTGCGTGTTTAATCTATTCCCGGTACGGTGTGTAATGATCAGTGCAGTTGACCTCAAGAGAAGGACACTACAGTCACTGGGAAATTCCATCTCAAGAATTCTTAAAGCCCTTGGGTCTTTTTTTAAAGTGCAGTTCAGAAGATACTTTATTTTACATCTTGCAGCGATTTAGAGAAGACGTATTATCCTGACGGCAGATTATTTTGCTTCCACCTTTGGTCACGCTTATTCTAAACAACAAAAAGTCCCGGTAGAGACAGGTGATTCCTCTAGACACCCCCCCCCCCTTTTTTTTTTTCCTTACTGGTGATGTCATGTCATGGTAGTCGCAGAATCGCCTGATTTTTCCAGACTGTCCGCTGGACTTTGAGTGTTTAACACAGGGATCAGATGTCTGCTCCAGGTCAATTCATCGCAAAATATTCGAGCTCATACTCTGTAACAGTCACAGCAAGGAAGTAGAAGGGATACGAAGGCACAACTACCTTAAAAAGCCTTCAGAACGCCAGACGTGTCGTGATTGAGAAACAAAAGTCTATGCACCACAAAAGAGGAAGAATAATGGTGACTAAGGGCATAGATAAAGCGTTATAGAAACAGAACCTGACGTAAACTGGATAGAATTTTGACAGGCTGAGATGGAAAAGCAAGACTGCATTCCAACAGAAAATAGCAGGAACTAACGCTTAGGAGAGTGCAAAGATTAATGATTGGAGGCAGATGGAACCATATATAGGATGGGGAAAGGAAATAATAGTTAATAAGAGATAAACATATCCACGAGGTCTTTATCTCTTGCAATGCCAAACGTGGAAAGTCTCAGAGCTCTACTCAAGAAGCCCTGATTTCATTCTATATACAGTGGTTCTATCAGATGTTTCCAAGCAGAAATTTATATAATCAGAACTGCTTTAGGAAGCTCCTTTTTAAAAAATATTTTTAGTTGTTGATGAACAAAATATCTTTATTTTTTTATATGGTGATGAGTATTAAACCCAGTGCCTCATATGTGCTAGGCAAGTGCTCTATCATTGAGCCACAACCCCAGCCCAGGAAGATACTTTTGTAGCACTTTGAAGCATTAAGTGAAGGGTGAGTAAGATTAGAGGCGAAGATTTGGCTAGTTGGTCGTCTATTCAATGGAAAGGAGCAAGAGAAATCAAAAGACCAATGACCTAAGGTATTTTCCTTTTCATTTAGTGGCATAGCTGTTCTCCCACTCACAGACTAAAAACCTTAGAGCCACTTTAGGGTTTTCTCCCCTGCCCCCTTCCCCATATCCATGGGTTCTTTTTTGAGGTTCCCAGTTCATTCTCATCTTTACAAGTCATTTACTGTCACTCTAGACCTCCTCCTAACTGGTTTAACTGCCTTCAGATCCTTTGCTTTGCTCTCCAATCCATTCAGAGAAATCTTTTTTCTTTCTTTCTTTCTTTCTTTCTTTCTTTCTTTCTTTCTTTCTTGTACTGGGAATTACACCCAGGGCCTCAGGCTAAACAAGAGCTCTACTACTGAGCTATGCTCCCAGCCCCAGAGAAACATTTTTTAAAGGAAAAATTCTTCAGCTTGAAATCCTGTAGTAACTCCCCCTCTCTATCAGTTAAACTCCAAACTTCTTAGTTTGACAAACTCCTTTACTTGGCTGATAAGCCATTTTAATCTGGTTTCTGCCTAATCTTGTTTTATCTCAGGCTGTTCTCTCACACCCACCAGTCTCCAGCCCCACTGTGCTAATACTGTTTCCAGAGCATTCTGTGTTCTTTTATGCTTCCTTACCTTTGCTCATGTTCTTTCCTCTAGAATGCCTTCCTGGGGCTGGCATATAGCTCTGTGGTAGAGCACCTGCTTAGAACACCTTTGTCCCCTTTGCTGACCTGACAAACACATTTTAAAAAAAAAAATATTTTACTTTATCTATTTATTTTTATGCAGTGCTAAGGTTGGAACCCATTGCCTCACACATGCTAGGCAAGTGTTCTGCATCTGAGTTACAGCCCTAGCCCCTGACAAACACATATGAGCTCAAAAGTCATCTATTCAGTAAAAAACCTTCTTTGAGCCCACCCAAACATCTCGAGTCTTCCACCTCCGTAAAACACATATGCCACATATCCCATAACAATACTTATTTATACTGTGTATCAGTTTCCTCTACTAGAATCCTGGATATTTCAAGTCAGGGTCAGTATCTGATTTTCTTTTTTTCCTAACATCCGAATCATAATACTTTCTTTGCTGACAAATAAGAGTTAAATGTGAATAAGAACATCCAATTGTGCAAGAAAAGTACCCTTCATTATACATGTATTTATTTGTATTTGAAAAATGATCTAAATGATGTTATAGTGTTTTTATGGAGAAAAGCATTCAGGTAAATAGTGTATTCTATTGTTAAATATAACTTACTGCTTTGGGCTGAGCTCCTGCACTAGGCCCCAACAGACCAGAGCAAACCAAAATGGAGAAATTCATAATACAGTTCCATGTTCCTAAGACAAAACTAAGTTGTTTATCTGATTTGAGAAACAAGGAGAGTGAGCAATGATAGCCAGATCTCCAAACAAGCCAGTTTTAGCCATCATGATAAGGAAGTCCCCTGTGCTCTGAACTTTATAAGGAAAATAACTTAGAAGTGGTCAGTCTGTTTTTGTTCTCTGGATTTGGCTTTTCTCAGCCCTTTTCTATATATCATGCCAACCTCCTTTGCTCAGTTCATCAGAACATCCATTTTATTTTATAGAATGAATGTTGCCTGATTCTAGAATCACAGATAAAAACAAAGAAGATCTTTAAATTTGTTGTAATCTTTGCCTTTTGACACTGAGTACAGTATGCCGAGTTCCAGGGAATTACTGGTTCTATATACTTAACTATGTACTAGTAATCATGAGTAAAGGTACTAAGCTGCATAACTAAAATAAATATATTGAAAATACAGTTATTGAAAGTTAACTATTTCAGTTATTGAAAATATAGCAGACAACAAAACAAAAATGTTTAATAATCAGTGAAGCCTATTCTGCATGAAAATCCATGAAGGCAAATATTGGTGCTATTCCTCTTAGAATTAGCAACTAAAAAACACATCACAGTAGCAAATAAATTTTAGAGAATTCTTGTATTGTACATATAGACACAGCATGTATTAGTTAAAATTTATGTAAAGCAAGTAATTAAATACAATGAATTCAAGTAAATTCCTTTATAAGAAGATTTAATTCCTATAGGCAACCATTTCAGTAAAAACTAAATCAAAACTTAGAGCAAAGTAGCAAATTTGAAGAAATTCCAACATTATATTCACACATAAAAGCAAATATTTTACCAAATACTAATATACATCAAATAACAGGAGAAAATGGAATGTGTGTTTTAGGAATAACAGCTATATAACTAGAAGTAAACACTGCTTCTAAGTGTCATAAAGATTTTAATCTTCCTCTCAAAACCTAAAGATATACTGTTTTAAAGTTTGAAACTATTTTAAAGCCTGAAAACTAATACTAGATTCTAGATGAATCTCTTGATCTTCAACATTTACCATATTAGAAACTGAGTCAAAACCATTATCAAACAACAAATCAGTCTTAATAAGGTTGCCAAGAGCATTACTAATTCCACATTATTTAAACCATTTCACAATTGGTTCTTGTTTTGTAGCATTCCATGAAGTTTTGACCCATTACACAGCTGTGAAACTGTAAGCTTCTTCCTTCTTTCACTCAATATTAACCCAAAATCTGAAGCCTGCATCTACCTGTTCCTTTCTTCCCTCATGAGTTATTTAAATGATTTCTTGATAAATATATCTCAAGGTTCCAGTTGGCTAGTTAAGTCTCCTGGAATTATAACCTAGAATTTTATTGTCCAATATGATCAACTAAAACTCAGTTCCAACTAATATGGCAAGTTTCCTTGCCCATCAGAACTATTGGGCCACATTTTGACATAATTTCATTTATTCCTTCCTTGTCCATCCAATCTTTTATGTAAACCTAAAAGTAAATTGGAAATTATTTCCACTGATTCGGTAATTATTTTCTTTTTTTAAAAAAAATTTAAATGACAATTTTATGTCATTAACAAAACATGTTTATACAATTATAAACTATACTTTCTCGTGTCCACAAATTTTAATATTAATAAACATTGTACCTTCGGCTGGATTTAATGGCACTTGGAATGTCAGAGGGACTTAACTTCCCAGCAGTAATCCTATAGCCCATGTATAACAGTTATCTATTACTGAGTAAAAACCCAAATTTAGTGGCTGACCAATAAATAAATATTCATTATCTCACAGTTTCTGTGGATCAAGAATTCAGTAATAGATAAGCTGGGAGATTCTGGTTCAGAATCTCTCATAAAGTTGGAGTCAAAATGTCTCTTAGATGCTAAATAAAAGAAGCTAGACATAAAAGACCACATATTTATATGACTCTATTTGTGTGAAGTTTTCTGAAAAGTTAAATCTATAGTCACAGAAAATAGATTAGTGGTTGCCTGGGGCTGAAGATGGAACAGAGTAACTGCTAATGGACATAGGGTTTCTTTGGGGCATGATTCAAATATTCTAAAATTAGATTGTAGTCATGGTTGAGTAGCTCTTTAAATTTGCTAGAAATCATTGAATTGTACCCTTGAAATTAGTAAGTTTTATGACAAATAAATTATAACCTCAATAAAACTATCTTAAAAAGAAATGTCACCCATGCTGGAGTCATCTAAAGGCTTGACTGAGACTAAAGGACCTGCTTCCGAGATGGCACACTATCATGGATGGCAAAGTTGATTCTGGCAATTGTCTGGAGAACATAGTTCTCAGTATATGATCCTCTCCACAGGGCTGTGTGTTCTCAAGACATGGCAGCTGGCTTCTCCTAAAGCAAATGATTTGAGAGACCTAGGTGGAAACTGCAATACCTTTTACAAACCAGTCTCAAAAGTCTTACATCCTCACTTCCACCATGTTTCATTAGTTACATAGACTAGTCATTATTTTGTGTATTTCCCAAGAGACGGAGTGCAAGGAAGAAAGAATCATAGGGAGTCATCTTGAAGACCATCTACCACATTACAGAACTCAAGAATTTTATCTTCAAGAGTTAAGTAGCAAGGGCTAGGGATGTAGCTCAGTGGTAAAGTGCTTGCCTTGCATGCATGAGGCCATAGATTCTCAGTACCACCAAAAACAAAACAAAAGTCAAGGGGCAAAAAATAAAAGGGGGGTGGGACATGATTTTATTATTCTTTTTCATACTTATAGAGGTAACATGAATTTCTACTCATAAATCTAGAGTACCATAATGCTGATCTTTAAAACAGTTAATATTGTTTCTTCATTGCTGAATTCTCTATATAATTTAAATATTGAATGTCTCAAGTGACTCTGTTCTAGAGTCTAATATCTATGTTTTTAAATATTGTGGGATTTACAGTTTGCTTACAGATGTCTAACACTTTAACTTGCTACTTTCTTCAGTTGATAATAGAAGCCCTGACTCTCTATTACCAATAAATTTTGCAATCTTTTGTTTTAGGACTGAAAATAGTAATAATACCTTCATTGCTTTTGAATCATAACCTATAGCAGTTACACATTCTAATCTAAAATATCATGGGGATGACCTTATTTCAGTTGTCTACTGCTGTGTAACAAACCACTCACACTTAGTGGCTTAAAACAATCATTATTATCTCTTATGCTCTATGCTTTGGTTGGGAAGTTCCTCTTCTGGTTTCACTTGGGCTCCTTCATGAAGTTGCATTCAAATGGAAGGGTCTCTTGGAGTAGAAAGTATAAGACAGTCTCATGTCTGACAGGTGACATTAGTGGTTGTATAGGGTGTATATTCCATATAATTAGATTCTTTCATTGCTACCAATGTTCATATCTTTGCAGACACCTGTTTATGATTATTCTGTAAAAAAGCAAGATGTTCTACAAATGTAACTTATTTCCTTAAAGATCATTGGTTAGTGCTTTTGTAAACTCATTGAGAACTTAAATGAACTGATTTTTTAAAAATATTCATCCATTTAAATGTATGTGTGTCTATATATATATATCTTTTTTTTTTTTTTTTTTTGGTACTTATGATTAAACCCGAGGGTTCCTTACCATTGAGCTGCATCCCCAGCCCTTTTTATTTTTTATTTTGAGACAGGGTCTTGCTAAATCACTGAGGCTGACCTTGAACTTGTTATCCTCCTGCTTCAGCCTCCTGAGTTACTAGGATTGTAGGTATACACCACCACATTCAGCCATTTGAATAATTTTTATATAGAGTAGACCAGACATGAGAATTGAGTCCTTCTTGTCTTTCCTACTTCATCTTTCAACAATCCTGACCTGTAAATTTTTGTCCAACCACACTGAAGTACTAGGAATTCCTTTAATCTTTCAAGCTTCTAGACACTGATCATTCTCCCTATCTAGGAATTCTCTCACCCCATCACCATTGCCACTCTTTGCCTAACTTTCTTAAAAATTTAGAAATTTAGTTCAGAGACCTTCATCTTTGGAAAACTTTGCATAATGTAGATTAGATTCCTTTGTTATGCACTCCTATAGTATTCTCTTTCCTTATCGTTCCACAGGTCAGGGACTGTGTCTTGATGATAACAATTGCTAATTGCCTTCTCTCTATTATCTATTTTCTCCTCATGAGGAACCCCAAGTTTTAGGTGGGAAGTAGATGCCCATAATAAAGACCACATTTCCCTGTCTACCTTGCTGCCAATTCATCATGTGGCCATGTTCTGATAAATGATATGCTACCTAAAGCAAAAGTACACCAGATTCTAGAAATTTTCCTTTAAAAGTAGCTATTATATCCTTTATACCTTCACCTTCCTTCTTCCACCCTTCTTCCCTAGAACATAGATATGAGGATTGCAACTCCATCTTGAAACACAAGAATGAGGGTTCAACCCTAGAGATGGAAAATAGAAAGCTTTCCACTATACTCCCAGACCACTACAGAGTCCCCTTATTATTAAGCCATTATTTCTTATATATTTGTTAATGTTGTTCCTAATCCTATCTTGTACTTCTAGATGATGTTGTTGTTGTTTTAATTCCTAAAACCTGGCAAAGTGCCTGGAACACAGTAGGAACTCATGAAATGTTTATTAAGCCAAGTAGTTATTAACTGGATCAGTGGTACATTATGTAAATTGAGTTAGTGAAAATGTCACAAATACTTAAAAACTCATATACCTTCCCACAACATCAGAAAACAAAATACTACATCCTTTGGAGAGGGTTATAAGTGATTATAGAGATAGAAGGCTAGTAGCATTGAGTAGTCAAGAGACCATTTTGTGGCTCTGGAGAAATGAATTAATTTTCCAGGATGGTGCTTGAGCAAAATAAAATTTTAAAGAAGGAGAAACAAGATTATTTTAGAAACTAAAATAAACTTACTACATTCTTCTGGTTGTTGGGATAAAAATCAGTCATGCTACAAAATAGACACTATGGCATTATTTTTATATTGAGAAAACATAATGATTTTAAATTTTTAAACAAATTACCTTTCTTTAAGTCTCTGATGAAGTTTAATTAAGAAACTAGGCAGTAGTACATGCCGGTAATCCCAGTAGCTTGGGAGGCTGAGACAGGAGGAGCAAGAGTTCAAAGCCAGCCTCAGCAAAAGCGAGGCACTAAGCAACTCAGTGAGACCCTGTCTCTAAATAAAATACAAAAGAGGGCTGGGGATATGCCTCAGTGGTTGAGTGCCACTCAGTTCAATTCCTGGTAGCCCCTCACCAAAAAAGAAACAAACAAACTAGGAAACCATACTCATTTATGTCAGTTTTTCTGTTGCAGCATAAAATTTTAAGTGTCTTTATGGAGTATATTTCACTATCTTCAAAATATAATAATTTTAGCCAGGGGCAGTGGCGCACACAGATAATCCCAGCAACTGGGGAGACAAGAGGCAGGAGGATGGCAAATTCAAGGCCAGCCTGGGCAACTTAGACCCTCTTTCAAAACAAACAAACAAAAAATTAAAAGGGCTGGAGATGTAGTTCATTTGCAAAATGCCCCTGGATTCAAACCCCAGTACCAAATACATAAATACACACACATATACACACACACACACACACACTAATTTGTGCACATATGTAAAATTTTCAAATATGAATGCAAAAGTCATATCTAAGTTTGTTTAACAGACAAGCATTCCAGAGGGTTACTGAATAAGTCTATAAGGATTATGTATTCAGATACCTGAAAGTTTCCACTGGACCTTTGATCTTAGAGCAGATGATGAATTCCAGAGCCTACTCTGAGATCTGACTACCTTTGAAAAGTGCTTAGTAAGGCTCTAGTGATCATTCTAAAACATGCCTGGTAATCAGTGTTAACCCCAAAGATCTACCATGTCTACCATTGCTTTTGCCTAGAAGTTATTCTCCCCTCCACCCCACAACTCTGAGTATTTGGCTTATAGAGCTTTATATTTTTACCTGACCAAGTTCATTTGCATGATATTCCTATTAGGATTTTTAAATATTTTTTTAGTTGTAGTTGGACACCATACCTTTATTTTATTTATTTATTTTTATGTGGTGCTGAGGATCAAACCCAGTGTCTCACATGTGCTAGTTAGAGCTTTACCACTGAGTTACAACCCCAGCCCTCCTATTAGTTTTCTTCTTTCTTTTTTTTTCTGTCTCTTTTTTTTTTTGGGGGGGGGGCGGGTCTGGGATTTTAATCCAGGGGCAGTTTACTACTGAGCTACATCCTCAGCCCTTTACTTTTATTATGAGGCAGGGTCTTGCTAAGTTGCTGAGTCTGACCTTGAACTTGGGCTCCTCCTGCCTCTGCCTCTCAAGTTGCATCACTATATCCCTCTATTCCTATTAGGTTTTTAACACTTGACTTTTAATTCTTATAGTGTTTCAAAATAGCTTTGTCAATAGCAAATCAATCAAATAGAATCAGATAATCCTCTCAGCTCACCCTAGATAGTACACTGATTTTTTTTTTTTTCGCCTCTTTCCAAGCCTTGGATGATTCTTCTTGGCAATTCATAGCTTATATCTGTGTCTATACTCCTTTTAGAGTATAAGTTCAAAACTAGAACTTTAGGCATTGGCCAAACATTGAGAGCTACTTCATGCCAGTCACCAAACAAGACTTTAGGTATATAAACATGATACAAAGGCAGAAAAATATCTTCCCCTGATGTTAGGGACTTATTCTAGTACATATTAAAGATACATAAACAAATAACATACAATATATGAGTTGTACCTTAAGAGGATAAATTTGTGGCATAAGTATTATTCACAGGAAAGAAGTAATTCCACATATTACTAATGCAAAAACCTGAGACAGTTGCACCATCCTTTTTAATAATAAAAGAGCCATTTATCTCTCTTGAGCCTATACTAAAAAAAGTAAAAACAGTAGTCCCTCTTATCCACAGTTTCAGTTACCCATGTTCAATCATGGTCCAAAATAGTAAATGGAAAATTCCAGAAATAAGTAATACATAAATTTTAAATAACTTATGTTACAGCATATTGTAATAAGTGTTACATTTTATTGTTAGTTATTAATAATCTCTTACTTTGCCAGTTTTATAAGTTGAACTATATTATGGGTGTATAGGTATAGGAAAAAACATAGCATAATATAGTATATATAGGGTTTGGTACTCTCCTCAATCTTAGGCCCCTGAGGAACATCTTGGAGCATGTGTTCCCAAGGATAAGGGGTCTACCATACAAGCAAAATAAATTGGTCAAAAGTTCCCCACACTCCCTTTTACTCAGATTACAATCTTTTTTTTTTTTTTTTTTTTTTTGTACCAGGAATTAAACCCTGGAGCATTTAACCATTGAGCTATATCCCCAGTCCTTTTTATTTTTTATTTTGAGACAGGGTCTCATTAAATTGCTTAGAGTGTTGCGGCGTTACTGAGGCTGGCTTCAAACTTGTGATCTTCCTGCCTCATCTGGGGTTACAGGTGTGTGCCACTGTGCCCAGCCAGGTCTCATATCTATTGAATAACTTTCAAACTAAGAATTCAATGTCAGATTTTTTTCACACCATATAATTCTCTGTATCATCAAAAGCACTAGCTTTGAAGAGTTTCTATAAGAGTGTTGCAGTATTATTTCTGGAATTTTTCCCAAGCTGTGGACACCTATTCTAAAGAGTTGATGCAAACGCATAGGAAACGACAACCTATCATGATGGTTGCCTGACCAATGGTGCAAGAAGCAGCAAAAGGACCTAGGGCTCTGGTTCTCAAATATCATACCATTGGCTGGTGCTGGGCTAATTACTGAAGCATCACTTGGAAAGCCTGTTAAAATTCAAAATCCTGGGTCCTACTTCCAGAGATTTTGGCTTAGTAGCAAGTATAGGTTTCCTTTGGTGTTTATAATGAACAAAATTTAATTAGAAAAAAGTTTAGCCCAAAGAGTAGAGAAACATGCTAGTTCAAATCCTGAATCTACCATTTGCTAATTATGTGACCATATGTGTTAACACTTTCCATCCCTGTAACAAAATACCTCAAAAAAAAAAAAAAAAAAACCAATCTAAGAAAAGAAAGATTTCTTTTGGCTCACAGTTTCAGAAGTTTCAGTCCATGGTAGCCTGGCTCCATTGTTTCCATGCCTGTTGCGATGCAGAACATCATGGTAGAGGGTATAGCAGAGCAAAGCAATTCACCTCACTGTCAGAAAGTAGAGAAAGAATGAGGAAGGAGCTGGGGACGTGACTCCCTTCAAGTACATGACCCCAGTAACCCACCTTCTAAAGTTTCCACCACCTCCCAACAAAGCCATCAATACTCTGGTTTCTCTTCAGACCATATAAATCTTTCACCTTTTACCAACAATGCCATCAAATTATGAATCCATCAATGGATTAATCCACGGACAAGGCTAGAGCCCTCATGATCTAATTCCTTCCCCAAAGCCCCACCTCTGAACATTGCTGCAGTGGAGACAAAGCCTTAAATACACTAGACTTTGGGGACCATTCCAGATCCAATCCATAACACATGCCACATCCTAGTTTCTAATCTATAAAATGAGAGTAATAATAGCATCTACCTTGTTGTAAGAATTAATAAATTGGGCTGGGATTGTGGCTTAGCAGTAGAGTGCTGGTCTAGCATGTGCAAGGCCCTGGGTTCGATCCTCAGCACTACATAAAAATAAATAAATAAACAAAGGTATTAAAAAATAATTACAGTATACCATTTAATACTAAAAAAGAATTAATAAATTAACACATAAAAAGCAGTTAGGACACTGCCTGGCACAGAATAAGTGCTATACTAATGTTTCAGATCAAATAATTAAAATAAATATATCTGTATCATTAAGAAAACCAGGAAGCCTGGTAAAACTGCTAGTGGAAATAATCAAAAGACCCATTATTCAACATTTGCTATGAACCAGGTACTCAAAAAATGGCACCTATCTTTTGCATTATATGCTTGGAAAATTCAACAGAAATTTATAATAAATATACAGTCCTATTTCTGTCTTCTAATGAGATCAGCAGAAAAGATGCCTATGTCAGTGAGCTCTCTCAGTAAACAGCATATGTATTTTTCATAATGATAAAATTTCATCTAATAAGCATATGATCTGAATGCCTAATTCCAGTCTTCTTCTCTTCCTCCCAACCCTCAGTGCTGGGGATCAAACCCAGGGCCCCATGCATGCTAAGCAAGTGTTCTACCACTGATCTACACCTTCAGTCCCCACAGTCTTCTTAAATAAGGATCAGTCCCCAGTATTGGATTAGGTACTGCTAGGAGGCAAAGACTTTGTTTTTGGCATTGGATTGGAATTATTTTGGTTTTGCTTGCTTTTATTTTTACTTTTTTTCTTGTGTTTCCTTTATTTTTCCTAAATTCAACTTATAACTATCATGGAGTACCTCTGGATTCTGGTTTCTCATAGTTTGGTAAATGAGTCTTGCTCACCTTGTCTTCTTTCTGATTTTTATGAGCACCTTTTACTTATTCTCCCATTCATTCAAAAGCTTATCTGAGCTCCTTGATTGGCCCAGGATTTCTGTTAGCAGTTGGATCTAGAGTCTCTGCCCTCACTGATCTTGGAGTCTAGTGGCACCAGAAACTATATTATTAGTGTCTATAACCAACACTAAAATAAGCACTTAATGAAATATTTGTTTGAAGTAATGAAACTTCCTTGTTTTCTTCTCTCTGGATTTGTAAATTGAGAAGTTCCTGTTAGTTCTTCAGTTACCCCTGACTCAGGCTAATATCCAATACTAACAAACAGGGTGTAGAGATCTCAGAGATCAGTTACCACCTAAAACAAAAGACTAACAATTTATAACTTTATGCTGCACACTAGAAATGCCAGAAATGGAAATGCTGCTTAACTATCATCTTTCTGGATATCTATCTAACAGTATGGGGAATTGAACCCAGGGCCTCATGCATGATAGACAAATTCTCTACCACAGAGCTGTACCCCTAGTCTTCAGCAATTTTTTTAAAATAAAAAGACCTAAGTGCAAAACAAGAGCAATTAGCTTTATCAGTTGTCTTTAGATACATTGTTCGATTTTTTTCTGATATGATTGTACAAGAAACACTAAAAGATGAGGTTCTCCCATTTAAGGCCAATAAGAGAAACATAATGACAATGTAGAATACATAGGCAAAGTAAGATTACCAACTACTCTTTCTTTGCAAGGACAATCAATCCTTTGTTTTCACATTCTCTTCTTCCAATTTGGGGGATGGAGTGTTAAAATGGAAGCAAAGGTTATAGTAAGTAGTGTAATCATTTTTAAACTCCTTAACTGGCCAAAAATTAAAGGTTGATGACTCTATTTCTCTCTTTTCTCTTTTATTCATATTTATAAAATCTAAAAGTCTGGAAACTGCTATACAGAGAGTGAAATCCACAGGAGTTTGGAACCTAGATGGTATTGCCTTATTCATTTATTTTAAAACTTCTATGGAACCAAACCACTATACTCCGTATGACAACCTCCCAAAACAAGATCAGATCTTATCCAGGTCCATAATTTTGTCCAATAATTGGTTTCTCTTATCAAAAATATTTACTGTACCAAATCTTGACCATCATCCTAATGCTCCACTTTTCTGTGATTCAGGACTTAGATGTTGAAGAAGCAATGATCTTAAAAATAGGACAGCACCAGTTTCATGAATATAATGGAAATAAAGGACACAGACTGTAGAACCAGAAGGATGCTCACAGAGTGCTTCTGCCAGTTACTTACCCTGTGACCTGATGCAGTTTACTTGTCTGGTCTTCATTGTTTTCATCTGAATAATGAGAACAAAACTACACTGCTAAAAAATGTGATTGTAAGGACTAAATGTAAAATGTTCACGTGTAAGATTTAGAACACAATAGTTGTTCAATAAAAGTAGCCATTATGACTTACTTACTAAGATCACTTCTATAAAGTATTTGGAACTTTTTCAATGTCTTTTTTCATAATATAAATACAGAAAGACATTTTGAACAGAAAAACAATATAGTTATATCTTTCAGCCCCCACATTTCACCTCTCACCACATTCTTATCCAAGTACAAAACTTGGTATTTTGGAGCATGTCTTCAAAAAATTGTCAGTCAAACAAAGTATTAACAAGTAAAAGCAATGATGTACCTCCAAAGCCTAAACATTTTTTTCTAAAAATTATATGACAGTAATAGGTAAGATCAACTGTATGTGGATATCACTTATCCCAAGCAAAAGATTTAAATAGACACCTGTGGTGTGGTGTCAGGTGAGTGCGGCACTACCTGCATGTTAAAAGCTATAACTCAAGGTGCTAGGGGGGAAGAGGGGTTTCCAGTGCAGGGCACAAGAATTCTACTCATCATAGGCTATTTGGCTTCCCAGTAATATATATAAGGAAAACATTGATGCAGCAATTTTTGTCATTATAAATAAATAAACAAGCCATATTATAGTGTCATATTGTATGCATGTATGAATATGTAACAACAAATCTCATCATTATGTATGACTATAATGCACCAATAAAAATATAGGAAAAAAGTCTATCACAGAGAGTAAAAATAATCACAGGCATTTCTCTCTTTAAGAATGTGTTTTAGGAGCTGGGGTTGTAGGTCAGTGGTAAAGCACTTGCCTAGCATGTGTGAGGCACTAGGTTCAATTCTCAGTACCACATATAAATAAAGATCCATTGACAATTAAACAATATTTTTTATAAAAAGTATGTGCTCTGCATATCTTAGCTTTTGCTTTTAGCTTTTGCTTTTAAATTATCTAAATTCCCGCTTTCCCTGGCTCCCAGTCCTTCCATGGAGGACCTGATGTTACGCTGGCCTAATGGATCACCTACAGGATATAACCCACAAATGTGGGCTAGTGGTGTGTTGGTCACCTGGAAGAGTCACTGACAGTCATTCTCCTCTCTGCTTCAGTCTGAAAGGTTTGTACAACAACAGTAAAGTTTTAATTATCAGATCTGTATATGTTCAGGATACCTAATGCAGAAGCAAACAAAATCAAAAATTCAAAATAATTTAAACAAACTGAAGCAAAAAACCAAACCAATAATATAAATAGGTTTTAAAAACATCAATTACAAGAATAGTTTTGGAGCGATCTTGTTTGCCAAAATTTCTATTGGAATCCAAATTTTTATTGATTTTTTAAAAATAAATGATAGCAGAATGCATTACAATTCTTGTTACACATATAGAACACAATTTTTCATATCTCTGGTTGTATATAAAGTATGTTCACACCAATTTGTGTCTTCATACGTGTACTTTGGATAATGATGTCCATCACATTTCCCCATCCTTGCTAACCCCCTGCCCCCTCCCTTTCTCTCCCACCCCTCTGCCTTATCTAGAGTTCCTCTATTCCTCCCATGCTCCCCCTCCCTACCCCACTTATGAGTCAGCCTCCTTATATCAGAGAAAACATTCAGCATTTGTTTTGGGGGGATTGGCTAACTTCACTTGGCATTATCTTCTTCAATGCCATCTATTTACCTGCAAATGCCATGATTTTATTCTCTTTTATTGCTGAGTAATATTCCATTGTGTATATATGCCACATTTTTTTATCCATTCATCTACTGAAGGGCATCTAGGTTGGTTCCACAGTTTAGATATTGTGAATTGTGCTGCTATAAACATTGATGTGGCTGTGTTCCTGAAATATGCTGTTTTTAAGTCCTTTGGGTATAGACCAAGGAGAGAGATAGCTGGGTCAAATGGTGGTTCCATTCCCAATTTTTCAAGGAATCTCCATACTGCTTTCCTGTAGTAATAGAAGTGTCCTTTAATGAATACTCTGATTCATGACCTTTAATCAATAATTCTGTATTGATTCAAGCTGTGTCTGGGAAATACTTTCAACTTCTAGCCACCACAATTTAAGAGAAATTCTAATCCTAATAAGTAAATTTATAAATCAATGACTAGCACTAATTTATTCATTCAACAAACATTTAAAATATCTATTTTGTGCAAGGCACTTTTTTATTTTTATTTATTTTTTTAAATATTTTTAGTTGTAGTTGACACAATACCTTTAATTTTATTTATTTATTTTTATGTGGTGCTGAGGATCAAACCCAGGTCCTTGGACATGCTAGGTGTGTGTTCTACCGCTGAGCCACAACCCCAGCCCCAAGGCACTTTTTTAAAAAAAATTATTTTTTAAATTGTAGTTGGACACAATACCTTTATTTGGTTTATTTGTTTTTATGTGGTGCTAAGGATCAAACCCAGGGCCTCTCGTGTGCTAGATGAGCACTCTACCACTGAGCCACAACCCCAGTCCCTGTGCAAGGCACTTTCATAGTGATTGATGCGAGAACCTGGGTAGCCAACTAAGGCCCTGGCCTCAAGGTACTTAAGTCTAGAAGGCATGGGACTAAAATTCCTACTATCCACTAGGTGGCAGTATTTCCTAATATTTTCTAAATCCTGACCATTCAGGCTGAAATAAGTATCATCTGCTATTTCGAGAGTATTTTCCATGTAAATCCAATCCTATAAAGTGACATGCAATGTCACATGAGTGGAAAAAAGTAGAATTGTTCCAGCAAATACTAGGTCAATACGGCTGAGTAATTCTAGAAGTTTTTTTTTAAGGGTTGCTACAACAAATAGTGCTTTTTCTTTTAAAGCTTGTAATGTTGTTTTTCTCATTAAAGACATTATTAGATTGCAGATATTTTAAATATTTTAATAACATAACCTATTAGCATATTTTTATGTCCTTTTCTGTTCCTTTTTTCTCTAAGTATATTCTTATAGTTGTAATTAAAGTACATAAAATTTACTTGTCATTTCCTCTTAATATTAATCACATCCAAAATTACTATATTGAAGTAAAATATTCTAAAATACACCTATATACTTACATATTTATATATTTAAAATATATTAATGTGTAATTATAAAATGTACTTATTCCCAGGACAAGCAGTCACTGCCAATTGTTATATATCTCTTTAAAATTTTTGTAGTTTCTATTTTTAAAATTAAAAAAAAAAACTCTGATCCTAAAAATTCTATTTGGTTCCATTTTTATCCTGTGGAAAAGAGAATGAAGTAGGAAAGAGTAGCAGGAGGAAGAGAAAGGACATCTCCACCCCTAGATGTACCTCCAACAGAAAAGCATAAAAACGTGCTTCAAGAGGCATGTACTAGATAGTTTACAGGAACATTATTTCAATTCTCTGTTGATGACTTTGCTTCCTATTCAGTTAAAAAATTTAAGCTATCACAAGAAAATGTCCACAAGCCATCTAGCACATGCCATCCACCAGCACCTACAAACACTGCCATCCTGTAGATGACGTGTTCATACCACAGCCAATCTTTCTGCTTGCATCCTGAATCTAATCCTGGCATACTCAAAGCATTCCTTCAGCAATTCTTCCCTCTCTGCCTCAAGTCAAAATGTTTTGTTTTCCACTGGATTGTTATCATAAACATTCCAATAAATATGTTGTATGTGTCCACTCTTTAAAAAACCTTCCTGACCCAAACTCTTTTCTAGATCCTGCTTCTTTCCCTCTTTCCCTTTACAATAGAACTCCAAGGAATATGAGTCTATTGGAAACTCAGTTTCCAGTTTCCATCTCACATACTCATATATTCTCTCTCTCTCTCTCTCTCTCTCTCTCTCTCTCTCTCTCTCTCTCTTTGATATTGGGGATTGAACTGGGGACGCTAACCACTGAGCAACATCCTCAACCTATTTAATTTTTATTTATATTTAGACAAGGTTCTCACTAAGTTGGTTAGGTCCTCATTAAGTTGCTGAGGCTGACTTTGAACTTGTGATTTTCCTGCCTCAGCCTCCTGAGCAGCTAGAATTATGGGTGTGCAGCCACACATCTGCCCATTCTCTCTTGACCTGTTCTTGTCAGGTCCACACCAGGACTCACACTGAAATTGTCTTCAAGGTCATCAAAGCCCTCCATGCTACTAAATCCTAAGTAAATTTTTCTGACCTCATTTTATTTGCCTTATCAACATTTGTATTGGGGCTGGGGATGTGGCTCAAGCGGTAGTACACTCGCCTGGCATGCGTGTGGCCCCGGGTTCGATCCTCAGCACCACATACAAAACAAAGATGTTGTGTTCGCCGATAACTAAAAAATAAATATTAAAAAAAACCATTTGTATTAATTGAAACTCTCTCTTACTTAGAATATTTTCCTCACTTGGGTTCCAGAAATGCCTCATTTGCTTGGATTTCTTCCTATCATTTTGGCTGCTCCTTCTGAAATCTATTTTTCTGGTTTCTCCTCATCTCACATCCAAGTATTTGAAGCCACAGAGCTTAGTCATTGGACCACTTCTCTTTTCAACCTGGACTCATTCACATGGTGATTGCATTCAGTTTTAAGGCTTTAAATACCAGCCCTGTGCAATCAACTTCCAAATTTATATCTCTAACTTAGAACTCTCCCTGGATGAAGACCTGTATGTCTACCAGTTTGCAGGATATCTCCATTTGGATACCTAATAGGCATCTCAAGCTTAATATGTCTAAAACTGAGCTCTTAACAGCCATTCCATACACACACACACACACACACACACACACACACACACACACACATTTCTTTGGCAGTTTTCCCTATCAAAACTAATGACAATTCCATCCTTCAAGTTCTCAAGTAATCTTTGACTTCTCTCTCACACCCTCCATCTGGTTAATCAGCAAATTCTCTTGGTTCTACCTTCAAAGTATATCCTAAATTTGGCCAGTTCTCATAACCTCTACTGCTACACCACCACACTGGTCCAAGACATCATCACCTCCTACTACTAGATCACTACAATAGTTTCCTTTCTCTTCCTCCTTCTACTCTTTCCCTACTTCAGTTGATTCTCAAAATAGCAGCTAAAATGGATCCTTTTATTTTAAAGTAGTAAGCCAGATTCTATTACTCCTCTGTTCAAGACTTTCCAATAGCTCCCATATCACTTGGAATAAAACCCCAAGTCCTTACAATGACCCAGGGGATCTTGTCTTTATTATCTCTCTGATGTTATTCCATCCCCTTCTACCCTGATCCTTGCTCACTTTACTCCAGTGCCACTGAGTTCTTTGCCATTCCTTGCATAGGGCATGCACAATCCCAGCCCAGGGCCTTTTCATATACCCCTTCCTCTGGAGGGGTTCCCCCAGATATCCACAAGGCTAGTCCCTCATTTCCTCTCAACTCTACTCAGAAGTCACATTCTTATTGAGATCCTTCAATGTTTCCCTTAAATGTCATATCCCTTTTCTCCATTTACTCTCCTACTAAGCTCCTCTCACTTTCTAATTATATATTTCTATTTGTCTTATCAACATTCATCTTAATTGATCTGTTTTATCTATTTTTCTTCTCCACTTGAATGTAAGCTCCACAAAGGCAGGATTTTTGTTGGTTTTGTTCACTGAAGCTTTGTCCCAAAACCTAGAATGTGAATGGCACATGGTATGTGCTTAATGTTTACTGCATGAATAAATGAATGAATGATGGCAGCCCAAACTAAGGCAGTGAGGGGAAGGTGAGGAAGGAGATGGATTAGACAAACAATAGAAATAATTGATAGGCTGTGGGATAAGAATGCAGTTAAATATGACCCTCGGTGGCTCAGTGGGTAGTTGGCTTCTTGAGATACAGGAGGAGTGAAGGTGGAAGGAGCTTGACTAGTTTCATTTGGGACCCGAGTTGTTGTGGGTCATCAGGTACAACAGGCAACTGGATATGAGGTCAAAGAAAGGGAAAAAAGATTAGTTTCTATGACCTGCTCTTGGAAAAGAGAAATTCTAGCTTCCTATGGTCTGCCTTAGGGAGGGAGCTATGAGCCAGGAACATGGACAAAAGCAAAAATATATACATATCATAATATCACAGATGATATTAAGGATCTATTATTATGTTGTATGATAATGGTAGAAAATTGAAAAAGTTCCCACACTACTAAGAGAGGATAGATTATACTGAAGCTATTGTAACAAGTAGTCACCATAACTGTTTATTAGACCTGCTTAATCAATAAATGATAGTTCTGTAACCATAGTAACAAATAACCACCAGAACTGGTTTTAAATCCATTTAATCCATCATTGACCATTTCCTTCAATCCAATTTGCTATCGAATCCATTTGTGCCTTGCATCTGAAAGTCAATCAATAGGAAGTTAGTACAATGAACATGCTTCTGAATGCCACACTATCAGAAAGAGGTTTGTTTGCTAACTTTGCTCCTACAGCTGATGAAAACCTAGCCCTACCTCTAATATCCACCAGTCTCTGAATTACACTCTTTACCTGAATTTCACCCTTACCCTTCATCAGACTTCGTTTTTTTCAAAAGGTCACTCTGGTTACTTTAAACTAGGTCAAGAGGAAAGGAAGTAGAGCAAATTGACAGTAACATAATTAAAACCAGGATGGACTTGAAAAAATCTTGAATGTTTGGACATGGATAGGCCACTCATTCATTCATTCATTCATTCTTTTTTTGGGTAAATATTTACATAACAGGCTCTATTACAGGCACTCAGGATAGATGGATGGATAGATGGATGGATGGATGGATAGATAGACAAATTACATAACATGTTCAAAAGAGACAAATGACAAGAAATAATGCAAATGAGCTGCAAAGCAACAGGGTTGGAAGTACAGGGGTGTAAGAAGAGGATGCAATTTTAAATAATCCATCATTGAGAAAGTAGCTTTTGAGCTAAGGCTTGGAGGAGGTGAGGAAATCGGCCATGCTGAAACTATCCCAAGCTCTTACAGCTCTAACATGAGGATATGTCTGGTCATGTCAGGAGCAACAGAGGGCAGAGTGGCTGGCACTCAGGGGCCTAGGGAGAGTAGAAGGAAATGAGACTAGAGAGACTATAGGAGTCAGGTGTGGTGGCCAATGCCTATAATCCCAGCAACTCAGGAGGCCGAGGCAGGAGGATCCAGGCTAGCCTGGGCAAATTATTGTCTTATAATAAAAAATAAACCAGGCATGGTGGTGAATGCCTGTAATCCCAGGAGCTTGCGAGGCTGAAGCAGGAGGATCATGAGTTCAAAGCCAGCTTCAGCAACTTAGTGAGATTCTTAGCAACTCTAAATAAAATATTTAAAAAGGCTGGGGATCTTGCTTAGTGGTTAAGCATCCCTGGGTTCAATTCTTGGTACCAAAAAATAAAAATAAAATAATCCGGGGATGTAGCTCAGTGGTAAAGTGCCCCTGGGTTCAATCCCCAGGACTGAAAGAAAATTAATAAATAAAATTAAAAGAGAAGCCCCAGGAGCAGCAGAGAGGAAGGAACCCCTCCCCTCAGTCAATATTCCCTGCATTTTCAGGAGAAGCAAGCACTCCCACACAGCCTCCTCCTAGTCACTGCTCCATGTTTTACGGGTGGGAAAAATAAGTAATCACTGTTACTTTCAAAGAATGCATTAGGTCTATCAAATTATACCTATGCAGCATTCGGCAAGAAACACTGTCCTAATTCCCCAATGTTTGTAAACTGCACAACTTATTTTGCAGGGAGTTGGTAGCTAAGTGGCTTTGGGTTACTGGGACCACAGCACACCTGCGAAGATGGCTGCAAGATGGCCTTTGGAGCACCAGAGAAAAGCTATTGATTTTCTGTTTCACTGAGAAAGATGTCTAATTCTGAGAATACCTTTGGGAGAAAAAAAAGAGAGAACAGTTTCTCTCACCACTCTCTCTACCAGTGAGCAGTAAATTTTAAAATAAACCTTTATTAATGCAGCTTTTTATTATGAAAAGTTCAGACATATATAAATGTGAGAGGCTAGTATATTGAACCTCTCTGTACTTATTACTCAGGTTAAATAATTATCAGCAGATGGCCAACCTTATTTTTCTAAATTCACCTAGCTATATATTTTTCCTGGGATATTAAAAAACTAAATTCAGGCATCAATATTTGTTGAGCACTTATTATATGTCAGATACTCCTCTACATACTGAAAATATAAAATGAAAAGGAGTAATATGAACAAAAATTACAGTCCACATAAATCTCTCATTCTAGATGTGAGAAACAGAACAAAACCAGTAAGTAAATGATGCAGTATGTTAAAGGGTGATAAGTGCAATGGAGAATGACAGGCCCGGGGATGTGACTCAGTGGTAAAGCACTTACTTAGCATGTCTAAGGCCCTGAGTTCAATCCTTAGCTCTGCAAACAAAGAGAGGGGGGAGTAAAGGAGAGAGAGAGAGAGAGAGAGAGAGAGAGAGAGAGAAGCAGTGGGAGGAATGAGGAGTGAAGGACTTTAAATAGGGTCAGGTTTTGTGTAGTAAATTTGGGGTGCACTCCTCAGATCCCCCTTCAGGACCCAAGGATTTATTTTCTCTGCAGCCGAAAAACACCATGTCACCCAAGCTCATGACTCCTCCCTAGGAAAGCTTACACCCAGTGACTTACCCACTAAGAAGTATAAAAGCCTATTCCTCTCTATCCCTGGACAGCTCTGAAGGGTCCATTCATCTTCAGACCTCCTTGTAGGGTTGATTAAATCTTTAACTGAGATTGCTTTGCAATTCAATTTCTCCCTCTGCCAAATCCTGCTTCTTTCCCATTCCTTCTCTTCCATAGGTGCCGAATCAAGACAGCCCCTTAATAAACTTCCTGCACGTTAATCTCTGATTCAGAGTTTGCTGCCCAAGGAACCTGAGCTGGTAAACCTTTCAGAGACCATGACTTTTTAGCAAAGATATGATGTATGTAAGGGATTAAGTTCAGAATTATCTGAAAGCAACAGGAAGAACATTTCAGGAAGAGATAACAGCAAGTACAAAGACCCTGAGGTGGAAATGGACCTGCTGTGTTTGAGGATAATTGAGGAATCCTACATAGCTAGATTAGAGAGAGTCTGAGGGCCAATAATAAAAGATGAAGTCAGAGATACAGTGGGGAGTCAAAAAATGCAGACACATATAGACTGCTTAAGCACTTGGATTTTCCTCAAAGTAGAAAAATTAAGAATTTCCCCAAAGAGGGGAAAGTACTGGAGAGGGATATTGATCAAATTATATTGTTATATTGTCTACGAGTACTGATATGTAACAACAAATACCACCATTGTTTATAACTATACTACACCAATAAAAAATGTGGAGAAAGAAAAGAGAATTTCCCAACAGATCCCTGCCACTGTCTTCCTGTCCAAACTGCCTCAACTTTCTAGGCAAAATTTCCAGATATTCCTCATTTTCTTTCAGATCCATGAGTCAGTAAGGAGATAAATTGACATGCAGCAAGGAAGACCCCAGAACATAACCTAAGAGAGACTTCTAACCTACTTGAGAGCCAGCTCTAGAATACTCTAGTTTCAGTAGGCAGAATCTCTTGAATCTCCACATAATCATTTTTCTTTGGGGGGAGACTCAGGAAGCTCTCTCTAGAATAACCTAATATGGAACCAAGGCAAGAAACAAGAAGTGACTACCACCTTGGTCCACTGGAGACTGTCTGCATCTGAACATCCACTTTTTAGTCTCCTGGTTCAGTGCATGTTCAAAGGATGACACAGTTCTCAGAACATATCCCATCATTTGCTGGCTCTGATGGTACATGCCTATAATCCTAGCTACTCAAGAGGCTAAGATAGGAGGATTGCAAGTTTGAAGCCAGCCTCAGTAACTCAGCAAGGTCTTAAGCAACTTAGCAAGACCCTGTAAAATGGAAATAAAAAAGGGCTGGAAATGTAGTTCAGTGGTAAAGTGCCCTTGGGTTCAATCCTCAGTACCAAATACATAAATAAATAAATAAAATAGAAAGGGTTAGGGATGTAGCTCAGGATAAAGCCCCTGGGTTCAATGCCCAGCTCTCCCGAAGAAGAAGAAGGAGGAGGAGGAGGAGGAGGAGGAGGAGGAGGAGGAGGAGGAGGAGGAGGGTAAGGGAAAGAGGAAGAAGAAGAAAGAAGAAGAACATATTTTGTCATTTAAAAACACATGAATGTGCATTTTTAGCAGATATTCCAATGCTGGAACCTACACAAGGGAAACCTAGTTTGTATCCTTTATCTCTCTTCCCCCAAACTTCAACTCCATATTTGCACCATTGAGCTGGGAGAAGAACTGGAATTGTCTCCTAATTCCTAGAGCAACAGGGCCCGGTAGGGAAAAGGGGAGATGCTAACCTGAGAGCATTTGGGAAGCCTTAGACCACCCCAAGCATGCCCATAGCTATCTGGCAGCTTTGCCCCTAGAAAGTGAGGATCTACACAGAGCTGATGGAGATTTTGTGCAGTTCAGCCACTTGAGGTAGACTTTTGGCTTGGAAAAAAAAAAAAAAACGGTGCTAAGTCTCATGTAAGAGTACTGCTACAGGCAGATTTATAAAATGATAAGGTTCCATTCAACAACCACTAATTGACCTTTTTACTACATGCTAGGCACTGAGATAAATAGATGAATCCTGATCAGCTCCTCTCCTCCAGGAGGTTACAATAAAAAGGACATAGAAGTACTGACAATGCACTCTGGAAAATGGTTTAGAATGGCATTCAAATAGTAGCAGAATGTCAAAGAATACACAAAAATCCTTTCTACCAGATTTTAATTTCCTCTCCACTGACCTTATCACAATGTATTTCACATCCCAGAAAAAAATTATTATAGACATCTAAAACATAATGGTATATGAAACATTGTAGCACACAAAATTATTTATATAGACTATATGCCTAGATCATAAAATTAATACATACTCATATTCAAAATTCAAGGCTGGGCGCAGTGGTGCAAGCCTATAATCCCAGCAGCTCTGGAGGTGGAGGCAGAAGGATCGCAAGTTCAAAGCCAGCTTCAGCGATTTAGAGAGGCACTAAGCAACTCAGTGATACCCTGTCTCTAATGAAATACAAAATAGAACTAGGGATGTGGCTCAGTGGTTGAATGCCCCTGAGTTCAATCCCTGGTACTCCTCCCTACCCTCTCCCACCAAAAAAAGAAAAGAAAATTCAAGCATTGGGCTGGGGTTGTGGCTCAGCAGTAGAGTGCTTACCTGGCATGTGTGAGGCACTGGGTTTGATCCTCAGCACCACATAAAAATAAATGGATGAAATAAAGGTTTTGTGTCCATCTACAACTAAAAAAATATTTTTAAAAATCAAGGATTGCCTAAGGATCAAAGGAAAAAGTACTAATCAGGCAACTGCTATAAATATTGTGGGAAATAGACTACCAGATAAATTTCTCTCACACCAACACACACACACTTTTTATAATAGGAATCACACTGCTACTAGGCAACCTGATACTTTCACTCAAAAATGTTTAATCCGTTTTAATTACTGTATTCAATGGTGTAGTGGGCCTCCGTTGTGGTGTTGGCCTTGTATATTCACTCTGATTGCTTCTTGGAAACTGCTACATTTGTGCTTCCGGAGGAAGCCTTCAGTCATAGTCTCACATCTTCTTCCTCCAACAGCCGGTGGAGCAGCCCATTGATCTGACCTGGCTTAGCCATGGTACAAACAAGGTAAGTGAACAAGAAAAGTTTGCTGTCTGGCTACTTTCTCCTCCCACCCAGTCTCAGATTCATTTGGGGGATTTTCTACATTTAGATGGCCTATGACATCTAGTTATTTGGGGCCCATTTTCCTTATTCATATTCTCTTTTCAATTCCATATTTTCCTTTTCCTTGATTGTTTTTAGTCTTGCTATTAGCTCCACTATGCTTGGTTATTTCAACTTTCCTCTGACAGTAAATTTCCAGATTCCACATTTATTTCTTGGTTGGGTGTAGTGGCACACACGTGTAATCCCAGCAACTTGGGAGGCTGAGGCAGGAGGATCACAAGTTTGAGGCCAGCCTCAGCAATTTAGGGAGGCTCTCAGAAACATAGCAAGACCCTGTCTGAAAATAAAAAATAAAAAGGATTGGGGGATGTAGCTCAGTGGTTATATACCCCTGAGTTCAATACCGAGGAATAAAAAAAAAAATTGCCCATATTTACTTGACATTTGAGTTACACCAGCAGCCAGCTCTAGTATAGGCATCCTGTGCCAGTCTCCTCTACAACAACAGATCCATTCCTATAACTCTGTGGTTCTGAGGGTCATTGCCTTTCATAAATACCTCCTCTTTAAGTCTACTCTTTTGTAATGAAAATGCTGGGTGGGGAATCAATTCTGATAGTGTCTCCTCCAAAGGCATACAGCTATCATAGTTCTTTTGAAAACCAAAGATAAATAGGCAACCCATCATTACTTCATTCATTTATTTAAGCAAATATATTTCCAGATACTTTTAAGAAGGGCTGGGAAATCAAAGGTGAGTGAAACAAGATAGTTTCCCTTGGTAAGTTCACAGTTCAGTCATGTAGACAGCCAGATATGTAAGCATATATTTATAGTAAGCAACACAATTTTATAAATACATATATATATATATATATATATATATATATATATATATATTTTCTCAGCAAAAAATGTGGACCAAAAAGACAAAGATCAAAAGTTAGCATTTTGTTTATCTGTATTTTCAGGAATTTTCCCTCAATGTATATGCATGTGTGGGTGTGTCTATAGGTTTTTTTCCCCCCAGTACTTGGGATTGAATATAGGGTCTTTTATAGTACTATTTTTTAAAATAAGGAGGAAAAAAGCATTTACAAAAAGCAGCATAATGGAATACAAACTATATTGAAAGTGTACACACTATCCCAAGGAAGCAATTAACTTTTCTGGGGAAGTTAAAGCAAACCTTGAAAATACCTGTCTCTTCAGTCTTGCACCTCTATGTATTTCTCACATGCCAACCAAATGCAATGCATGGCCTTGTTTAGATCCTGGTCCAAGCAAACCAACTGTAAAAATATTTGTAAGGAAAGTGGGGAAATTTAAACTCTGACAGGATATTTGATGATTCTAAGGCAGTATTATTCTTATGAGGTAGGTTAAAGGTATTACAATAATGTTGGAAAAAATAACCCTTGTCTTTTATATAAACATACTGACACATTGATGGATGAAATGACATGCCCTCTGGGCTTTTCTGAGTAAATAATTCATTGGGAGTATGAAGTGCCTCGGTATATAAAATGAGTGGACATGGATCGATGATTATTGAAGTTGGGTAATAGATTCATGGGTACACATTTCAAGATTTTATCTTCTTTTGTGTTTGAAATTTTATGTAATAAAATATGCAATAATGATTAATAATTTTTCTATAATAAACAAAAACATCTTTTAAATGTATCTTCAAGTTTCAGCTCAGAAGGCATCTTCCCACCAGCAATGAGCACATAACAGTTGATCTACTTGTGTGTTGACAAGTACATAAGCAACATTGACAGACTCACTGAGCATTCTACACTATTTCACAATCATTTGATCTGTGTCAATGCACTCATCTTGTAATTTTCAATTTTTAAAATGTTTTTTAATGTCTATAGTGTACTTACTTATAAGAATAAAACATTTTAATCTTTTATCATTTATACATGAGCCATCTTCTTTTTGAAAGAAATCCATCATTTAGATTCCATCTGAACTTTGCACATGTAATTGAGTATTTGTTCACTTATATTTAAAGAAGATCAGCGTGTTGCACATGAAACCTATTTACTAAATAGGTGTTGTTATAAACACAATATTTTCTCTAGTAGGTTATAAGACCAGCAGATATCAACATTTTAATTGTCTGTATACCCAGCATCTATCTATATCTGGTACATTTCAAGTGCTCAATAAATATCTGTTAAGTGTATGAATGAATAAATGAAATTTGGCTTGACTCCATTTATAGATTTATACTAAGTCCAGTGGGATAACCTTTAAGACTAAAGAATGTAAACTAAATCAAGCTTCTTAGTTTACTCAGTTCTTCACAATACATTTAATCAAAAACATAACATTCCCAAATTAAGTGTCCATTTAACATAATAACTTTGAGCCCAAATAGCAAAGAAAAATGAAGTATACTTTTTCTTTTGGGGATAAGAAATGAAACATACTTAATAGCCATCACTTATCTTCATTCTTCTCCTGAGTCTCCCAATTGCAAATATAGAGTAGGGGAGAGATGAATCAGGAGTGGTACAAGGATAAAGGAAGACTAAGGGATTGTCAGTGACAGAGTAAGTCTCAGATTTAGTAAATGACTATTTTACATAATATTGGATGCTATTTCTTTTGGTGGCAACATTTCTTTCAGTTGCCACAAAAAAAAAATCTTCTGAAAACATTTCATGACATTTTTTTTAGGCTGTGTCAAAAATCTCAGCATAAAAATGACTTGTTCAAAACATGTACCCATTTGGTCTCCACAATACCAGTGGGAGGTAAACAGCCTATATCTCCATTTTTTAAAATATTTTTTAGTTGTCAATGGACCTTTATTTTATTTATTGATATGTGTAAGTACACTATAGACACAGTACTGAGATTGTACCCAGTGCATCACATATGCTGGCAAGTGCTCTGCCACTGAGTCCACAACCCTACATTTCCATTTTAAAGAAGAAGAAACCAAGGAAATTTGCCCTTCACTTAGCTGGGATTTTATAATATGGCCTAATTTTTAAGAATGCAGTATACTAGGATAATAATATTATGTTATTACTGTGAAAAAAAGAGCTATTTGATGTAACCATTAGATTTAGTAGGACTCCATAACCCCCAAAATAAGTACAATTTTTATGTGTTAATTAAAAAAAGATTCACATGGAAATTTTAAAAAGCAGTACTTTTTAGATTCTTTAAGGAAATATTTGAATGACCTCCAAACTCAAAAACCTTCAAAATGAAGGAGATTTGTTTGTCAGCTTGGTTGTCTGTTTGTTTTTAGGTACTTGAATAACTAACTTGCTCCTTGAAAAGCAGGGGTACAGAAATCAAAGGCTTGATTGTGCTGAATCCTTCTCTTTGGTCATTATTCACACTGGTTCCCAGCAAGCCATGGCTCAAAGGAAAGGATCCAAGTTCTGTTTAAAAAATTAGAGACTAAAGAGCTTGCTCAGCACCCTGCTCACATTATGTTGCTTGTATTCATTACTTAAAACTCTTTGGATTTCTCCTTGTATGCAATAATCATAGGCTTCTGGGATTAGTCTCAGAATATAGGAAGAACCTCTAGACTTATGGTGAAAAACGCTTTTCATGGATGTCCCTTCTCTTCAAAAACCCCCTTGAACAGCAAAGTCCTCAGGCATAATTGAGACCTGCAACCTGGGGAAGAATTTTACAGAAGTGCAGTTTTTGTTGTTGTTGTTTTGTTTTGTTTTTCTCCCACTTGGTTGGGAAAAGGAGAATAAAATTGGCCCATTGCTGCTCATCTACTCAGGAATGGACAGGCAATGATTTATTGTTTTAGCATCAGGAAGAGTGAGAACATATTACTGATTTTTCCTTCAACATCAGAAAGTTCCTTGAATTTCCCAAGACTCCACAAGGGGCTGAGGGCGTAGCTCAGGGGTAGAGTATTTGCCTAGCATGCACAAGGCCCTGACTTGGATCCCCAGCACTATAAGAAAAATGAAATTAAGATAAAAGACTGTGGAGCTAAGACCAAGAACATCAAGAGTTGTTCGGTGTCAACACAAGTCACGAAAGGCAGGGCTTTTCTAAGGACAATAGAATTATATCTACCTTTTGATACAGTAGGTGAAACGGAAAGAAGAGATTCTGGAGCAGTTATACCAGAAGAAGAATCCCAAAGCAAAACTCTTTTGCCGAAGGTTATCTAACTCTCCTTGGCAGGTGCACGGGTGGAGAAGGCATTTAGTCCTTGAAGTAAGGTTACATGGAAGGTTACGACAATGATGTCAAGCTTACAGCAATCCGGCTGTTCCTGGGCGCAGAAGCACCCCCAGGACTGCGGCACAGAAAATACGCTAGCGGGTCTTTCGCCCCTCCCCCGTTCCACTCCCGAGGCAGGCACTGGAGTAGCCCCGGAGTCGCTGACGCCATCCCTTCCCGCCTCTGGCTTGCATGGAGCATGCGCCTCCTCCCTCACTTCCTTTCCGGGAGGGAGCCAGAGTAAAGCTACGCCCTAGCCGACCCGCGGCTGGCCCCGCGTCACAGGAACTTCAGCACCCACGAGCGGACAGCGCTCTCTTCCACCTGGAGACCCGGCTCCCGAGCGCCCGAGTCCGTCAATTCCCTTCACTCCGAGCGACGCCGAGCTCCCCAGGCCTCCGGTCCCTGCCACTCTCCCTCCCCGCACCCGCCCTCTTGGTCCTTCCAGCTTTTTACTCCTCTTTTCATTCATAACAAAAGCTCCAGCGCCGGGAGCCTGGCGCCAGGCTGTTTCTGAAGCCAAGAGTGGAAGAATGGGGTTCCTTTGGACCGGCACTTGGATTCTGGTGTTGGTGCTCCACAGCACCCCAATTCAAGCTTTCCCCACACTGGGAGGCAGCCAAGGTATGTGTGGACACTTTCCTTCTTCCCACCTTCCTTTCATTTCGCCACGAAAAGATAAAGCTTGGTATGATCCGAGAGCTGTAAATCACCCTGCTTCGTTTTCTGATCAAATCATATCCGTGCATGTTGACAGGCAAGTCAGTTTGAATTTAGAACCAAACGGAAGACAGATTTACCACCACCCACTTTATTTTGAAAGATAGAGAAATAATATGGGTGTTTTAAAAGATGTTATTTTCAAAGTGGGAGGAGGGAGTAGCTTTTCCACCTAAAGTGGCTTTTTGTTTGTTTGTTTGTTGTTTTACAACTCTTTTCAGATACTCTATTCATAACAGGTGCAGTATATGATGAAAGAGCTTTTAATATGCCAATAATGCCAATCCAAATTATGCCCTCTCTAGTTGAGAAAAGCTGGGAAGCCAAGTGTCAGAACTATGTGTTAAATTTCTGATGGGGGTGGGAGGGAGTGTGATTCTATTAACTCAGGAAATAATACCAAGATCATAAACAAGGAAATATTGATACTTGTTGTCTTATATTATTTATTCACATATATTGTTTCGGTCATCCAGAAATGTTTTCCTAATATTTGTTATTTTCTTTTTTAAAAGATTTTTTAAAAAATATTTTATTAGTTGTTGGTGGCCCTTTATTTATTTTTTTATGTGGTGCTGAGAATCAAACCCAGTGCCTCACACATGCTAGGTAAGCGCTCTACCACTGAGCTACAACCCCAGCTTTAAAAAGATTTTAATGAGAAATGTATTTTCTCTTTCCAATGCACAATTAAATTTATATTTGTGTGTGTTTATTCTAGACAAATCTCTACATAATAGAGAATTAAGTGCAGAAAGACCTTTGAATGAACAGGTAGGTCAGAAGCAAAATTATAAATGCCAGTTCATTTTGCTTTAGTTATTTTTTGTTGTTGTTGTTTACAGACATCTGGAGTATAATAGTAAATTGGTAGAAATAAAGATGAGAAATCAAGTTTTTGATAATTTCTATGCTCTAACAGTTAATTACGTTGAGTTCTGTATAATACATAGAACTGACTATCCAAGAACCCAGTAAGTTCAACATCATATCCACCCGATTGTAAGATTGCTTAATTTACCAGAGTTCTTTCACAAATATTATAGGAGAAAGAAATCACATTTATAGAGTTTCTGCCCATTATCTCATTTATACACTGTAACAATGCTTTGAGATAGGAATTATTATCTACATTTTACAAACAAGAAAACTAAATTCCATGGGGATTAAATCGTTTGGCTCTTGGTAAGTAGTGAAGCATTGATTTTAAACTAAGTCTGTCTCCTGTTTGTTTCACAGATTGCTGAAGCAGAGGCAGACAAGATTAAAAAAACGTACCCTCCAGGTAAAAAGAAATTATATTGATGTTAATTTAAATAACGTGTACTATCAGAATACTAACTAAAATGGATGTGTTGGGCTTGGGATTTTTCTTCCAGAAAACAAGCCAGGTGATAGCAATTACTCTTTTGTTGATAACTTGAACCTGCTAAAGGCAATAACAGAAAAGGAAAAGACTGAGAAAGAAAGACAATCCATAAGAAGTTCCTCATTTGATAACAAATTGAATGTGGAAGATGTTGATTCAACCAAGAATCGAAAACTGATTGATGATTATGATTCTACTAAGAGCGGATTGGATCATAAATTTCAAGGTAAATGATGAAAAAGAACTTATTTTCTCTGGTTTGAAGTTTCCTATTATGTGACTAAGAAGAAGTCCTATATCTTTAAAAACATCTCTTATACTTTCATAATCTTTTAATAGTCAAATTTAATACTGGGAGATGAAGCTCAGATTTGCTGATAATGTGCAAAGTCCCCACTTCACAGAGTCCCAAATTTTACTTTTCCTTTAAAGGTTCCATTAGGGATGCCTTGAAAAAATAATAAAATCAATATATCTATGTTTTATGTTGAATTTATTTACCATTTCATTTAGTTTAACAATTTGTACAAACAAAATTATCAAAAATTGTCAAATAATTAGATCAATAAAATACCTCCCATACTTAGAATATATTATATATATTATACCTCCCGTAGGACATTTATTGAAATACCCACTGTTTTCTTTTTAATATTCTCCTAGGTATGTCCTTTCTCCTTTGATCATCCTAACCTTTCTGTAGCTTCATGTACTGTTTATGTATTCTGATGTGCCAAACCACTACTTCAGACTTCTTTGAGCTATAGGCTTACTTGTCTGCTTACCTAACATCTTGCTTGGAATTCTCAAAAGCACTTAGCACTTAACATGTCCAGAATTGAACTCTAGATCTGTGTCTACCTCACAAGACCTTTTAGAGTGATCTTTGCTGCTATTCAGAAATCTAGAATTAAACAATTTATCTCTTCCCCACCTCTCAAATTCTGGTCTATCAAATTTGATTTTCACTTCCCATGTATCTCTCAATTTTATTTTCTTGCACTAGGGATTGGATCGAGGGGTGCTTTACCACTGAGCTACATCCTCAGCCCTTTTTATTTTTGATTTTGAGATAGGGTCTCCCTAAGCTGTTAAGGCTGGCATCAAACTTGCAATCCTCCTGCCTCAGCCTCCCAAATTGCTGGGATTATAGGTGTATACCACCGCATCTGGCTTCAATCTATTCTTGATGTGGCAACTAGATAAAGTATTCTTTTCAACACACAAATTAGGGGTTTTCATAAAACCCTTTAATAGATTCCCATTTCTCTTGGTATAAAAACCAAAATCCTTAATGTGGTTTCCACAGTCTGCATAGACTGGTTCCTGTCTACATTTCTAGGTTCATCCAACACACATAATCTAATAGAAACTTTGTTAACTTTCCTTCAGGCAGTTTGTAATTTTACATTCATAAGTGTAACTACCTATGATAAATGTCTTTCTCCAAAACTAAACTGAAAATTTTACATTATAACCCCAGTACCTAAATGCTCATGAATTCATTGAATGAATTTATGAATAAATGATTGAGCAAAAGAATACAAGAGGGAATAAATGAATTGCTGTACCTAGGCACTGAGGAAGAGAATGTGTTCTCCATTCTGCAGACCAATGATTAGGAGTGAGTACAAGCTTTCTATGTCCCTATTTTGCTCCATAGCAACAAAAGAATCATGCTGATTATCTCTGCCAGAAAACAACTGTCAGTTAAATCTGACTTTCAGAGGACACCACAGCCTGAGGGGAGTTCAGAAGTATGTTGTGCTTGTGGGGTGTAGAATGGAGGCGATGGCTTATATTTTGCCACATATCAATCTGTGCTAATTGGGGAAATTTTAAAATCTTGAATGTTATTTTTTAACCTAAAATATTTGGACTATAAATAGACACTGGCATAACTGTACAAAATAGATTTGATCCTTTTGACTGGTTTAACAAAACAAACAAAAAAAAACAGTCTAATGTTTGACTGGTTATATGTGCAAGTAGAGACATAAATATGTTTGTAACTTGACAACCCATTTTTAAATTGTCTGGCATTATAGTACCATCTCAAGTGAGTTTAGAACTACCAAGTGCCATCCCTGATAGCTTTATTTGTACCCATGGGATCATTTTACCTCTCCTTGAGATCACAAAGAAGCCAAACCAAAGATTTTGGAGAGAATATTTTATGGGTAAACTTCTTGTTTCTCTTAATATCTTGAAAATCCCAGAACTAGAGGGTTTAGAACCACCAAGATGAATAGGACATTGGAAGCATGCAGATTTGTCCCAGAAGGCAGGGCGAAGGAGACTAATTTGGGCAGTATATGTTCCCAAATCTAATAATGCATTTAGGAATCCACCAGATAGTCTTGTGCTATAGGGCCCATAAAGTCTTCTTTTCAGTGTTTTCTATAATACATGTGATTCAGGATTTTTCCAAGTCCCTCATGTGGTAGTGCCTTAGGGCTCCTGTGTGCATTCACCTAACAAATATTTATCATGTAGTTTCTCTGTTTCAGATAATGAACTAGATAATAAGCTTTGTGCAGTCAGAGACCATGACTAACCAATCCATTACTATTTTCAGTGGCTGACATATACTAAGACTTTAAAACTTTATTGAACAAATGAATGTCAAATATTATATTAGATGCAAAGGTTTCAAAACATAACTGGACAGTTGATGACTTGGGACATGGCCCTTTGACATCCACTCAGAATGTTGTGACTCCTTAATAAAAGGTTTAAATTTTGAATCCATGTTTGACTTCCTGCTGAGGGTCTCTATAGAGAGGGTGGACTTTCCCTCCATGAGCAGCAGGGAAGTCATTATGACTGATTCTGTCCATTTCAGAAGAGCCAAGGGAAATCAATGTCAGGTAGGGGTTAGTGGCCAAGTGCTCTGTTATTAACCCCATCTAGCAAAGCTCTGCCGTGGGAGACCTATGTCCCTGGGATCAGCATATGTAGCAGTGCAGCAGAGGAAAGAGGATATTTCTTCAGTGAGTTACTAACATTCTCCCTGCTGTGAAGTAAATGAACTGAAAAACAGTCATCTCAGTTATTTTCCAGCTCCAGCAGGCAACCAGGGCTCTTCCTTTTTGAGATCCTCAGGGATGAGTGAGAAGGGAAATAAATTCTTCCACCTCTGCAGACTGGGACAGACTGTATTCCCAAGAGCCTAACTTGCAGCTTACAAATGGAAAACTCAGACCTAAATAACAGTCTGTACTCCTGAAAAATAGATGATGAACCCGATTTCCTTTCAAGCAGTAGGGGAACTGATTTTATGGGGTTTTTGTTGTTGTTTTAATTTTTTTCCTTAAGGGCTTTTTTACTCCTTTGTCACTCTGGTACTCAGGTCTAACAGGGCTCATAGCTCATAGGCTGGTCAACAGCTCAGCAGTTATATACTGACAGAAAACTTTTAGTCCTCCATGTGTAATCACCCCACTCATTTTCCTAAGTTTCTTTCCAAACAAGAAGATATTCTTCCTGGGGCTACATATATCACCATAGAGTCTTGGAAGAAAGGTCATGAGAGAAATTCCTTATCCAAATCCTCAAAGCCATGGAAGAAAAGGGAAGAATCAGAGCAGAAATTCTAGGTTGTTATTTCTTTGAATGAATATGATGAGGATTATTTGGGCAGAATCTGGCCAGGGATTCAATTTCCATTTTCTTTAGAAGATAATTGTAGTTCCTTTATTTCAAAATCCAAATCCACTGTACACAATTACAATAATCCATTCACTTTCATATAGTACTTTGTGATTTAAAAAGTGCTTTTACATCTTATTTTATCTGATCATCACAAAAATTCCATGAAATTGATACCCTTATAATTCTTTGAAGTGTTCCAAGATAACAAGAAATATTACTGAGCTCAAATTCTGTTCTTTCCAGTCTGCCTAAGTGACAAGGGAGATTTAATTGCCTTGTAAATTGGATCTGCTCAATATTGTATAGATTGGAAAAGACTAATAGATTCCTAGTAGTTCCCTATAGATGTGTTCTGAAGCCTCATTGCCACTGATGCTTTTCCTCTGAATGGGCCCTTGCTTTAGTCTGAAGTAGTGCTGCCAAACATATTCCCAGAAAAACTAAAGATACTGTTTTCATGCTTCTCTGCAAAGATTTACATATTGCTTTTTGCAGATCTATTGCTATATTTTAAGTTTCAATTCCAGGCTCATAAAATAAATTCCCTATTCTCTGGAGAATTGGGCTTGTCAGATTAAGCTACATTCCATAAAGATACTGTGATGCACAGTCACTTAGGAGTAAATATTTATCCCAGGTAAGTCATAAAAATCTTCAGTTCACATCTCTCATTCTAGATGTGTAGCAGGTTCCCTTGCACCCAGCCCAGGAATTTGCCTGCAAAAGGAAGACAAGTGGAGATTTTACCAACCTACTCCTAGAGCAGAAATAGAATGTCAAATACAAAATGTATAGAAGGATGCTTTGACTAATATGGCATATAATATAAATGCAGCATACTCTGTAAATAAAATTAGTATTATTTCTATTATTAGTGATACTAATTAATGGGGAGGTCTGTACTATCTTCAGCTTTTATAGTCATGGGCTTTCAGAATTTCCATTATCATGCTAGGTTCTTAGCTCAAAAAGCCTTGTTTTATTTCAAACCAAGAGTTTATGTGGACCAAACACCACTATATACATATTAAGCATATCTGAGTTTAGAAAAGCAAAGTACAGATTATAAATGTAATATGATGTGTGAAATACCTACCATGATATGAAATAATGATTGTTCTCTCTAGATGATCCAGATGGCCTTCATCAACTAGATGGAACTCCTTTAACGGCTGAAGACATTGTCCATAAGATTGCTACCAGGATTTATGAGGAAAATGACAGAGGAGTATTTGACAAGATTGTTTCTAAACTGCTGAATCTGGGCCTGGTAAGTTGTATGCAAGAAAGTAAATCAAATCTTAGCACAGTTTGGAGTATGCCAAGAAGCCAAGCCACTTGACTCAAGTAGCCAAATGTTTATAAAGCATCTGCTTAGTAGTATGCACCATACTTCTCCCTCAAGGTATTTACAGTCTGTCAGAAGAACTAGACAAGTATACACACGGCCATAATGCAAACTGCTAAAGAGCCAGTAAGAACATTGCAGGATGCCAGGAATGGCTTATCTCCAACGGGCAGTTGGAGATACAGGTGTTTGAACTGAGCTTAGAAAGGTAGTTAAGATATAACTAGCAAAGTTAGAAGGTGTGTGTGGCAAAAAAGGAAATAAGGAGCAAAGACATGCAGTGCATGAAGTAAGCTAATTTCAGCCAGCCTCAGCTTGACACCATAGCTCTGGCAGGTTTGAGTAAGGTGATGACTTTGCAGAGTTGCAAAGTTTACCTGACTACGACATGCAACTGTGGAGGAGTGACTTTTCAGGTGTTTCTCAAAGTAAGTGTTCCATGAGTTTCAACAGGCAGGACTGACAGCTTGCGTGGTTGGCCCAAAGATATGTCTTCCCAGAGTGCTGGGCAGTTACTATAGCAGCTGGCATGTAGTAGGGTAATAGGAAGGATTGTCCAGAAAGAGAATTCACAGGATTCCTATTTTATTTAATTTTTGTTCAAGGAATTGAACCCAGGAATGTTTTACCACTGAGTTACATCTCCAGTCCTTTTTTTTTTAATCTTGAGATAGGATCTCACTAAGTTGCTGAGGCTGGCCTGAAATTTGCAATACTTCTGACTCAACCTCCTGAGTTGCTAGGATTACAGATATGCACCAGTGCATCCAGAATGATACTTCTTTTAAAAATTTATGTTCAACTGCAAAGTTTAATCTAGATTTTTTTTAAATCACAAGAATGGGACTAGCAGTTCATATATTTTGCCTCTTATAACAGATCACAGAAAGCCAGGCACATACACTGGAAGATGAAGTTGCAGAGGCTTTACAAAAATTAATTTCAAAGGAAGCCAACAATTATGAGGAGGAGCTTAATAAATCCACCAGCAGGACTGAGAATCAGGCTGGAAAAATACCAGAGAAAGTGGTATGTATATGTGTATGTTGTGTGTGTGTATGTGTGTGTGTGTTGGTACGTGCATGTGCATAGATGTGTGTACTTGGATCTGTATATAATTCGTCCTTCCTTGATGCCAAAGAAGATTTGAAGTATGTGACATTTCTAGCCCACTTAAAATGCATATCCATAAAATGCTAATAAGGTAAAAGATATGAATGAATTTTACTTGGAAAATAATGTAAATGTTACAGATTATTTTCTATTTATAGTAAAGGTTACATCTTACACTGCACTATAAAATAACACATCAAGTATGAAATAACAATATCACATAATATCTATTTGTATAGTCCCAGTATACTGGACCCAAATATCTCACAGCATTTTTAATATTCAATTTTTTTTTCAACAGAATCTTTTTGTTGTTGTAGATGAATACAATATCTTTATTTTATTTATTTATTTTAATGTGGTGCTGAAAATCAAACCCAGTGCCTCACATGTGCTAGGCAAGTGGTCTACCACTGAGCTAATACCCAGCCCTGATATTCTATTTCTGTTCATAATGGATGTCATGATCTGCTTCCAACACACACACACACACACACACACACACACTGTGCCAAAGAGTGTGTTGATTCTATCCTGTGCCACAGAAGAACAGTCCTACATCTCCCAGCCTGATGTTGCCTCCCTATTCTAGGCTGTGCTCTTCTACCTGCTCTCCCTTTCATTAGTTCAGAAGCCTGTCTGTCATCCTTTATCCACACTAGCCATTCATCCTTCCCTTTGATGGACTCCTTGCCTTTTCATTTTTTCCTTGGCATTAAATAAGCTTCAAAACTCTAATTGAATTTGACCACAAGAGAATATCAAACTCTTCATCTCTCCCTTGACTTTCTTCACCAAGCACCCAGACCCATGGCCCCTTGTCTCTTCCAACATCCTATCTAAAATAGGATGGTGGTGGTTCTGTTCTAGAGAGGTTAGAAAATAGAAATTTGGGGGCTGGAGTTGTGGCTCAGTGATACAGCGCTTGCCTAACATGTGTGAGGCACTTGGTTTGATCCCCAGCACCCCATAAAAATAAACAAATAAAATAAAGGTACTGTGTCCACCTACAACTAAAAAATATATATTTTTAAAAAAGAAAATAGAAATTTGGTCTGGATTTTTCATTAGATGACCCAAAAATTTCCATCTCTCTCCCTACTTCCAATCCCCACTATCTGTCGTCTATAAAAATAGCTTTTAAAGATCCACCCACTAGTGAATGTAAATGTGCTTTATAGATTTATCAAAGAACTCACAACTCAAGCTTAAGGGTCTGAACTGTCATGATATTTTCATGGTCCTACAATCCCATTCCATTCATTCACCACTAAAATGTCCATATGCTTGACTTGTTCACTTGTGTTATCTAAATGCATCAATGCAAATGAAATATTCTTTCAACAAAGATTTATTGCATACTAACTATATTGCCAAGCACTGAGAATACTCTGCTCATTTAAAAAGATGTAATTTTTTTCCAAGGAAGGTTAAGGTCTAGTGGAAAAGGCAGATTGTTTTCAAATAATCATCATTTTAACCACAATTGCAGTAAGTGCTCTGTAGAAAGACATGGTTCTATGAGACCTTATAAAAAAGAAAACTGTCCTGCACTTAGGCTCAGAAAAGGCTTTCCTCAGGAAGTAATTTGAGCTGAGTATTGAAGGTCAAATACAGGTTAGCATGTAAACATAAGAGGCAGCATGCAGAGAAGGAAGTATGGAGTATCCAAGCAACTGAAACAAGGACAATGTGACTGATACAGCAAGAGGGTAGTGACAGCTGAGATGGGGGAGTGGACCCAGACCAGCCCATATAGAGCCTTATGAACCATGGATGGTTTCTGATATTTTTGTAAGAGACATGGGAAAACACTAAAAGGTTTTTTGGTAGCATTTTCTATTGCTGTGACAGAATACCTGAGACTGGGTAATATGTAAAGAGCTTTATTTAGCTCAGTTTTAGAAGCTGGAAAACTGAAGATCAGGCCATAACGTCTAGTCAGCTTCTGATAAGGCTTCATGCTGCTCTCAGTGGTGATGGAAAAGCAGAAGGACAAGTAGGCGTGTGAGCAAGAGAATGAGAGGAAATGCCAGGCTTACCTTCTAATAACCTGCTCTCACAGGAACTAAAGCATTTCCATAAGAACTAATCCAGTCTCAAAAAAACTAAACCAGTCTTACAAGAAAAATATTAATCCATTCATGAGGGCAGAACTCTTATGACCTAATCATGTCTTTAAAGCCCCACCTCCTATCACCTCTACATTGGCAGTTGTATTTCAACCTGAATTTTTGCAGGGAGAAACCACATCTAAACCATAACAGATTTTAAGAAAAAGAGCTATGTAATCCAACAACTAAAAAGATAACTCTGGCTGCAATATGGAAAATTCAGTGTTGAGAAGAGATTTTAAATGAGTGGTGTACCAGTTAGAAATGAGAGATCCAAGGCTGCTTGAGATAGTGGAGAGAGAAATTTCAAATTTGCCATAAAATTTGAAAGGAGGGTCAACATGGCTGCTGATGGATGTGATGTGGGAAAGGAAGAAGAGCTAAGAAAAGCTCTTAGATTTCTGTGTAGTCCACTGAACAGTGAATTCACTAAGATGGTGAACACCAAGAAGAAACAGATCTAGGGAGAAAAGAATTTTATGCATCCATCCTGGCAGCTCCTAAAGTGTCACCCAGAAATTCCCAAATGTGCCTGTTGTGCTCCTGCTAAACATTCTGAAAGGCTTTCCTGTAACTCTACCACCCGCTTGGTAGAGTGTATGAACAATTTGAATTGGTCCTCAAGGAAGGGTAGTTTTGTGAAGAGAGGCTCATGAGGATTCCTAGAGGGGGGAACTTGGCTGAGCAGGACCATTGAAGATTTCCTGTCTCTTCTCCCCTGAACAGGAGCCAGAGTCTTCAGGGGGTCTTCCTCAAGGGAGAACGCCTTTTTCAGTTTCCATGTAACTGAGATGCATGCATGCCAAGAAATAAGTTTGAACCTACAGGGATTTGAGAAAGAGGAATCTGTGCATTTCATGTTCAAGGGCACCATAAAGGAAAGAATTAATCTGGAGTTGTGTTAATTCTAACCAAAGGCTTTTGTATGTGTGTGTGTGTGGATTTTTTTCCCCCTCACTGGAGACTCCAATGGCAGCAATTCAGGATGGTTTTAATAATGGAGAAAATGATGAAACAGTGTCTAACACCTTAACCTTGACAAATGGCTTGGAAAGGAGAACTAAAACCTATGGAGAAGACAACTTTGAGGAACTCCAGTATTTCCCCAACTTCTATGCACTACTGAAAAGTATTGATTCAGGTAACCACTATGTTTTCTGACCATGCAGAGCATAAATAGTAATTCTAGGAAGTGTGTGGGTGGTTTTATAAGTTCCTGTTTTCAGTTTCCAACTGTAATCCTCAATGACATACACTGTAAGCTTAGGAAAAATAGTTCACATCAGTTTTATTTATTTTAGTTTTTTATTCCAAAACAAGCAGTCTAGTAATGGAAATATTTAGGAAAGGGTAATCAGGAAAGGTAGGGTTTCTGGATAATTTGATCTTTTTGTTAACAGAGCACTCCTATATTTGTTCAACAAACAATTATTGAACATCTGCTGTGTACACAGTACTAGAAAGAATCAGGTGCAGTTATGGTGATTAATCAGTGTTCCTGCCCTGACCCAGTTCAGGCACAATTCTTTATTATTTTTTAATTTTTTAGTTGTTTATGGACACAATATCTTTATTTTATTTTATTTTATTTTATGTGGAGCTGAGACTCAAATCCAGTGCCTCACACAGTGCTAGGCAAGCGCTGTACCCCTGAGCTATAACCCCAGCTCAAGCTTCAATTCTTATTGTAACTTTTTTTTTTTGTTTTCAGTTATATTGAGGTGTAATTGGCAAATAAAAATTATTTATCTTTAGGATGCACAACTCGATGTTTTAATATATGTACACATCGTGAAATGACTACAATCAGGCTATTTAGCATATCTATCATCTCACATAATGAGATGATAGATATGCTAAATAGCCTTTTCTTTATTCTTCTCTCTCTCTCTCTCTTATTGTTGTTGTTGTTAAGAGCACTTACAATCTAGCCTCTTAGCAAATTTCAAGTAAAGTTCAATATTGTTAACTACAGTAATCATGCCTTATAGTCTCCAAACTTATTCATTTTCTATAACTTAAGCTTAATGTCCTTTGACCAACAAATCCTCATTTTTCCCTTCTCCTATCCCTTGGCAACCACCATTCTACTGCATCTATGAGTTTAACTATTACAAATTCCATACACAATTGTTCCTTCAGTATCCTCAGGGGGTTGGTTCTAGAATCACCCTCAGAAATCAAAATCCACAGATGCTCAAGTTCTTTATATGAAACAATGTAGCATTTTTATATAACCTATGCATATCTTCCTATATGCTCCGAATCATCTCTAGATTACTTATAATACTGAAAAAAAATAAATGCTATATAAATTATTATTATACTATATTGTTTGGTGAATATTGATAAGAAAAAAATCTATACATGTTCAATAAAAGATGTAATTCTTTTTCTTGGATAGTTTCAATCCCTGGTTAATTGAATCCATGAATATAGAACCTGTAAATACAGAGGGCCAACTATGTGAGATCCTACAGTCTTTCTGTGCTTATTTCACTTAGCATAATGTTTTCTAAGTTCATCACATTATCAAAACCAAAATAAGCAAACACAACAATAAGGAAACCTGCCACTTTTAAGTAAACCTTTTTTAAAAGCTTTCTTCATTTTCCTCTCTTAGTGGGAAGTGTGTATGGAACCTAATTCACCCTTCTTTAGATTACTGAAGACATTTCCTGATAGACATATTCAGCTCCCACCTTCAGATGAGTTAAAATGGACTTTGGATGAGAGGAAGCCAGAACAAAAAACACATTTGGGAAACTGTTTTGTTTTTAAACAAAGTCCTTATGTGTCCTCATCTCCTCTCTCATATGTGCACTGAGTTAACTGGAAGATTTTTGGTCCATGCTTTTTTTGTTGTTGTTGTTTTGTTTTGGTTAATTTGTAAAGAGAATAATAATGTCCAACATTTCTGTTGTTATTGTTAAGACAAATGCCGTGCAGTGCCTTAATGGCTTTTCTTTGCCCTCTTCAAAAATGCAGGCCCCCATTGAACATTTGTATAAAGATTTCTCTCATTGTAATCTATTTCTCTGAAGAAATGACCTCAAAGTGAGCTTTCATTCCTGGAGAACATCCTTTGTCCTTCAGTTCCAGACATTGGCCAGATGGTACTGGCCCCTCTGCCAGTGTCTGTAGGGCTTGTATGTCTTGAGTGTCCGTTCCAAGCCATCTTGCCCCACTGGTTGGCAGATGCCCAACTGAGAACCTCTGTCATCCTGGTGAGTCACTTCTTATCAGTGTAGAGCATTGGCATGATACCAGATGTACAGAGGTGACCTGGAACAAACCATGTGATTGCTGGAATTATTTACCAGTTCTTTCCCAGGATCTCTCCCCTACTTTTTCTATCACATTTCTTCCTTCCCTACCTACGAGTTTTTTGGTATTTAAATAATTCCATTTCATGGAATGTTCCTTATTTGTTTTTATCTTTTAGTTTATCTGATTCCTTATTGCCTTTATTTTTCTATAATCTTAATTTAAATACTTATACTGAGGTCTTTGCTAGTACCTGTCTTCCTCACCCAAGGTCCTGAACCAATTGAGAAATAAAAAACAGATAGAAAACCAAAATGTCATTTCTGTTACTGATAAACCCTGGGTTATAGTTTTGTATCCTTTGACCAACATCTCCTTATTCCCATCTCCAACTGCCTCAGTATTAAAGAATGCTAGGAGAGTAGTTGTTAGTTACAACTACTGTTACAAAGATGATGTTCCTGTTACAAAGATGATCACTATGTGAGTTAATGCATATCTTAGCTGGATTTAATCATAAGGTGTCTGTGTGCTTCAAGGCATCATGTTGCACATGATAAACACATACAGTTCTGTCAATTTTAAAATACAAATTTGGAATATATAACACTGGTATGCAAATGTGGCTTAGTGTGAGAGCCAGCAATGAGCTTGCTCACTCAGTAGTTCCTCAGTCTCACTGTGGGAACAGACAGTCCCAGAGGTGGTTTGAATCTGCAGAGCAGGCATGTCTCTCAGGTCCTTGGTTCCACTGTTCCGAGTGAGTGGAAAGAAGAGGGTCCAAATCCCCATCGTTGAGAAAATTAGACTAATGGCTATTACCTAACAATTGCATCTGATGGGAGGATGGGAAAAAATGGCAAGAGGCTAGGAGTATTTGGAGAAAATTTTTCATGGCAGCTAAAATGAGAGAAAAAAAAATGGACTCATTTCTAGATATTGTTTTGTTTTGTTTTTTTTAACTTCAAAAGTGGAAAAAATAGGGCTGGGGATGTGGCTCAAGCGGTAGCGCGCTCGCCTGGCATGCGTGTGGCCCGGGTTTGATCCTCAGCACCACATACAAACAAAGATGTTGTGTCCGCCGAAAATTAAAAAGAAATAAATATTTTAAAAAAATGGAAAAAATATTTTTTCTGATTTTAGAATTAATACATTTACTGAGCTACTCATGGTATCAATGGCCATCTTGTTCCATTAAGATGCAGAACAGAATGTCAAATACCATAGGTTCCCAAGAAATTGCTAACAGTGGTTACCCGTGGCAGGGGTGAGAAAGAGATTGCTACTTTTCACTTTTATTTACTGGTGGATCATTGGAATATTTTTACTATCTGTATTTGTTATTTCAAATGAAAAAAAAAGTTTAAAAGCAATGTAAGCTACTGTTAGAAAACCCAACTTACAATTTTTTAAAAAAGTGCTTTTAAGAAAATTAAGCCTAATTAATGAACACAAATCATTCTTATCTTAGAAAACTTACCACTTACTTAATCAATCCTCTGCTCTTCCATTTGGGTTCATGTCATCTCAGGTTGAAAACTGCCTCTTTAATACTTATTAGTGCAGTATTTTAGATTAAATTAAAGCTTCATGGAAAAGTTATTATTGCCCATTTCTAAAAAAGTTTGGTATAGCTGTACATTGCCCTGAATTCCAATCAAGCCCTAAAATTTCATAAGTTAAATATGTATGGTTTTAGCTATAAATGTAGAGAGAAATATTTTAATAAGGTGCTATATACTTCAGCTGGGTGCAGAGTCATACCCCTGTAATCCCAGTGGCTCAGGAGGCCACAGGAGAATTGTGAGTTCAAAGCCAGCCTAAGCATGTGTGAAGTGCTAAGCAACTCAGTGAGACCCTGTCTCTAAATAAAATGCAAAATAGGGCTGGGGATGTGGCTCAGTGGTTGAAGGCCCCTGAGTTCAATCCCTGGTACCAGAAAAATAAATAAATAAGATGCTCTGCTTCATAAATTGACACTGAGCTGTGTGGTGGTGAATGCCCCATAGTAACTCAGGAGGCTAATGCAGGGTTGCAAGATTGAGACCAACTTCAGCAATTTATTGAAGCCCTAAGGACTTGGTGAGACCCTGCCTCAAAATTAAACATTGAATCTGGGTGCAGTAGAGTGCACCTGTAAATCCAGCGGCTCAGAAGTTTGAGGCAGGAGAATTGTGAGTTCAAAGTCAACCTCAGCAAAAATGCAAAGTGCTAAGCAACTCGGTGCGACCTGTCTCTAAATAAAAAATACAAAAAAAAAAAAAAAAAATAGGACTGGGGATGAGGCTCAGTGGTTAAGTGCTCCTGGGTTCAATCCCTGGTACAAAAGATAAAAATTTTAAAAATTAAATATTGAAGAAAGCCTAGGGATGTGGCTCAGTAGCTAAGCATCTCTAAGTTCAATCCCCAGTACCAAAATTTTAAAAATAAAATAAAATAAATTGAAATTGAAAAATCAAGCTATTCTCTACTGTTTCCTTTGAGTTATTTTTGTCTTTTTACATAGAAAAAGAAGCAAAAGAGAAAGAAACACTAATTACTATCATGAAGACATTGATTGACTTTGTGAAGATGATGGTCAAGTATGGCACAATTTCTCCGGAAGAAGGTGTTTCCTACCTTGGTGAGAATCCTATCTAGTTTGTTTTTACTATGGTATTTTTATTATTCAAAGTAAATTTGGAATTTTATGACAATTCCCTCAATAATTTGATTATTTATGCCAAACAGCCCAAATCACTTGATAACCAGAAGTGCCCAGTTTGATGACGCCTACAAATAGAATTAACCAGAGTTTTCAACTCCTTATAGATCTAAATTGAGTACAGATATTTCACATTTATCATATTTAATCCTATTCACATTTTCTAACAATCTCCATGGTGGCAATCATATTACAATTTAACTCATTAGTTTTTTTTTAATTGTGTTTGGAAGGCTGGGACTAACAAGTCTTGATTTTCCTTTTTGAAGACTGTATGGTGAGGAGGAAGGAGCACTGGCCTTGGTGTCAAGAGGAGTCCTGACTCCTGGGTCTATCTCTGTCAAGCTGAGGAAGGCACTGTGCTGTGCTGGGCCTCACTTCCTGCATCTATAAAATGAAGGACTGGGGTGAGCTGGGTGCTGTGGCAGATTTGTGGCAGGAGGATCACAGGATTAAGGCCAGCCTTGGCAATTTAGCAAGACCCTGTATCAAAAAAAAAAAAAAAAGTCTATATACACACACACACACACTCTAATATCATTCATGGACCAAATCCAGCCCAACATCTATTTTTGTATACCACACAAGCTAAGGACTTTCACATGTATACATGGTTGGAAAAAACATCAAGAAGAATAGCATTTCCTCATATATGAAAACTGGATAAGATTCGTATTTCCACGTTCATGAATAAAGTTTTATTGGAACATAGCCATTCATTTGTTTCATGGCTGCTTTCCTGCTGCAACAGCAGAGCTGAGTAGCTACTACAGACTGTATGGCCTACAAAGCCTAAAAGATCTGATTCTTATAAAAAAGTTACCAACACGTGATTCCTTGAATTTATAGATAAACAGAAAAACTTTGATGTTACATACAGGTTGTTTTTGTAATTAATTAAAATTAAACATAATTTAAAATCAGCCTTCTCAGTTGCACTAGACATTCTCAGTTGTACATTGCAAGTACTCAATTTTTATTTGTTTTTAAAAAGGACTTTTGTTTTCCTACTTGGTATTATTAGTCAACAAATACCTTTCATCCCCAATGTAGTTTGGGCTGGAAGACCTCATGGCTCCTTACTCTGAGTGGAGAAGGATAAATAAATAGAAGAGAAAATCTCATAGGGAAACTCAGAATTATCCTGCATGAACTCCACTTTTTCTATATGAGAATAGTTTTACTGATTTTTTAAATTATAAATGAGCATATTTATTTTGAAAAGTCATTCAACACAAAAAGAAATTTAAAAGGAAATGAAAATTTCTAACAATGTCAACATCCTGGTAACATTTTGGTTTATATACTTTTAGATGTTTTTCTCTCTGTGTGTATATACACCTATGTAATTTCTTTGTTTATCTTAATTTAACAAAAAATGAGTTCAGATTACACACAGTGCTTTGTGGCCTACCCTAGTCCTTTACCAATAAAACAGATATTTTCAGACCCACAACTATCTTATATCAATACATAAGATACAGACACAGGAATTCCACATATTTGTCCTATAGAAATTCATCAGGGGTGCTGGGGTTGTAGCTCAGTGGTAGAGTGCTTGCCTAGCATATGTCAGGCACTGGGTTTGATCCTTGGTAACATATAAAAATAAATAAATAAAATGAAGATATTATGTTCATCTACAACTTTAAAAAAGTAGAACAAATTCATCATGGATGCTGCAAAGGCTTATGTGCAAGACAGGTGTTCCTACTGTTTCTTACTACAATATGGTGGCCACCAACCACAAGTTGCCATTTAAATAAAAATTTAAAATCTAGTTTCTTAGTTACATTAGGCACATTTCAAGTGCTCGGTTATCATATGTAGCTAGTAGCTAATGTGTTGAATGGCACAGAAATGAATACTTCCATCATTGCAGAAAGTTCTGTTGGGTGACATTGGTTTATAGGAGAAAGACTAGATGTTCCACAAGAAGAAAATATCTAAAATAAATAATTTACTTATTTTTATCTTAGACTATTAAGCTTTTATTTTAAATACTTGTGTTTTCAAAATAATTATATTTATTATGTTTGGTGACAAGGGAAAATGTTCATGATAAAAATATCCTAATTTTGGAGTTAAAAATGGATATATAGCCTGGTGTGGTGGTGCAAGCCTGTAATCCCAGCGGCTTGGGAGGCTGAGGCAGGAGGATCGCAAGTTCAAAGCCAGCCTCAGCAATTTAGTGAGGCCCTAAGAAACTCAGCAAGACCCTGTCTCTAAATAAAATATTAAAAAGGGCTGGGGATATGGCTCAGTGGTTCAATCCCTGGTACCAAAAAAAATAAATAAATAAAAAAAGGATATATAGTTAATACTATTAAGTGTTGTATGTATGCTATGTTATGCTTTATGTTAAAATGCCATGTCAGTTTCGTTCCTCAGTGCCTTTGTTCTCATTAATTTTCCCTTCTTCTTTCTCTGCTTTGGAACTTATACTTATATATTAGAAAGTTCACACACACATTTGTATATATGGATACACACACACATACGTAAAATTGAAAGGAAATATACCAAAACATCTCTGGGCATAATAAGTGTGACTTTTAGAAATGATTTTCTGTAGCTGGTGCAGTGGCATATATCTATAGTCCCAGCTACTCTGAAGGCTTGAGCCCAGAAGTTCAAGGCCAGCCTGGACAACATAGTAAAACACTGTCTTTAAAAAAGAAAGAAACAAACAAAAACCCCTGTTTTCTTAATTTGCTCCAAAATATATTTAACTCTTATAGTCAGAATATAAGCTGTATTTTCAGGTATTGTTCTGTGTTAGCATACTGATTTTTGGCAGATACCATGGGACTCCATCTCCAGGTCCCTGAGTGAGGGCAATATGGGTACAAGAGAGAATCAACCAGCCTTTTCTCCTGACCTGTGAGCCAGTGACAAGCAGGGATTTAGCATTCCGTTCTGGTCCCTCAGTGTATGGTGATTACAAAGCTTGTCAGCTATGGTTGCTATTTCTAAAAGAAGAAAACAGTGCATTACAAACAAAATAGACTACTTTTCTACTCTAAATAGGAGTGGGGTGGGAGGAGTTTATTTGAAGAGAAATTATACCAAATACTAATGGAATTTTTACTGACTAATTACAAATAAATGCTTCTTTGCAAATGGCAAAAAAAAAAAAAAGAAAATTATCCTAAAAGAGCAAGTGGGATAGTGACTGGTTGAATATTGAAGTGCCTAGGATGTGGATTCTAACTCATTGTCTACCTGGTGGATGTCAGCCTAGACACCTCATGTCTAATAACACTTATGTGATGTTACTTCAAAGAGCAAAATTAGAACTTACTAAATTTTTTTTATATTTAGAGAATATTAGTTTCTGAAATCAAATCCACATAGATAATACCTTACATATTTAATACAGTGTGTTACCCCGATACAAATGTAAAAAAAAGTTTAATGTTTCTAGACCAATATAGTTGTTAATTTCTGTACAATGCCAACTTAACACAGTAAATTGGGATACTTTTTCCAAAGTTGACAGCACAGTTAAAGTTTCTAAAAATTCAAATTTTATATTTATATAAAAAGACTGAGAGTAGCAATATGTTATGCATCAATAGCAGCAACAGCTTTTCCAGGTAGAACTTACTAATTTTGAACAAGGATACAGATTTCAGCTTAGTATGAATAGGAAAATTGACAATTTGGGTATGGTGGTGTACAACCATATCTCAGCTACTCAGAAGGCCGAGGCCAAAGGATCACAAGTTTGAGGCCAGCCTCAACAACTTAGTAAGACCTTAACTAAAAATAAAAAATAAAAATCTGGGTATGTAGCTCAGTGGTAAAGTGCCCCTGGGCACTTCATCATAAAAAGCAGAATCATAAAAGTCCTAGTATCATAAAAGCAAAACAAAGCAAAAGACTACCTAACAGTAAAGCTAGCTGCCTCCTTATACAAGGCCCTAGTGAAAATCCTGAATGACAGGAATTTAACTGTTTGGCTAAAGCAGAAAGGTAATTTATGGCCTCAGGTAACTGAAAAGTTAACCAGGGTTTGGGGGTTGGTAGAAGGGTAGTTTGACTTTGAGTTTGTGAAGTCCATGAGTAGTTGATTCATTGCAGACAGGCTGCTCCTTGTGGGAAATAGATGCCTGGGACATCCCTAATCTAATCTTAACATCTTCATCACATAGCAATCCCTGTGGAAAGAGAGCCACCTTCTCTCAGTGGTCCTAGCATTGAGTCTCATGGACCTAGACTGAGTCAAGTGTTCATCGAATCAGTCACTATCGATCAGGGTTATGAAGACCCTGGTTATCAGGTTTGGGTTACCCAGTCACCACTGTAGACAATATTTCTGAGATTGAGAGAACACTGGGTTTCCCAAGGGAAAATCTAGGTACAGTACCACAAGGCATTATGTAGGTCAAAACCACAGGTGTCTACTTTTGGTGTCAACCCTAGAAGTACTCTAGTAGTAGCCACAGAGATGCAGAAGAAACTTCTGCAATTAATTGAGTAGAAGGAGGAACTTGAGAATCTCAAATGAAATGCCTTACATCCTGAGAATCTATGATTCTTGGAAAAAAATAAGGTCAAATCACCTTGCTAGCAACATTAATATTTTGGAATTGTTAGTGTGATATTTCTGGTGAGATTTAAACATTTTTAGTAAAACTTTGATATCTTCACTCAGGAAATTATATTTCTTCTCCTCCTTTCTCCAGAAAATTTGGATGAAACAATTGCTCTTCAGACCAAGAACAAGCTAGAAAAAAATGCTACTGACAATAAAAGCAAGCTTTTTCCAGGTAGGATATACTTAACTATTTTTTAGCTTTTAGAAGAATAATCCTTTTGCATGATAAATAATTTAGTACATATCAGCACAGAATTACAGATTTCAAAAAGTTTTAAAATCTTAAATATAACCATAGAATTAAGTAAATATAACCTTGGGTATTTCGTGGCGCATCATGGCACAAAAATCTGATCTCAAAAAGCACTGAAAAGTAATGTAGGTCTTTACCAAAGATTCTCTGAGGTGGCTGGTGAAGAAGGAAAGATGGTTACATCACAAAACTGAGCAATCCTTTCTAAAAGTCTCTTTTAGGTATCTTTTTTTTCTTCCCAGATCACCACTTCTCCAGAATACTGTCCCTGGTCATCTACCCCCCGCCCCACACACACACTGTCCTTCTCTCCCAGATCTTCTCTCTTTTCTGGGAAGGTCTGGGCCTCTATGTAGTACAACTTCCTTCCTTCTCAGTTACTTAGTTCTATATCCTCCACCCACAACCCTCGTCAGCCCAGGAAACAGACACCATGGAGCTGAGCTGTGCAAAGAAGACTCCTTTCAAGGGGGATGGATGGAGCAAAATGAGAAAGGACTGACAATTGCAAATTATTATACTTTAATATTGCCCCAATAGCAGAAATGACATACATATTCTTTTTTTTTTAAAGAGAGAGAATTTTTAATATTTTTTGTTGTTGCTTTCGGCAGACACAACATCTTTGTTTTGTATGTGGTGCTGAGGATCGAACCTGGGTCGTGCGCATGCCAGGCGAGCGCGCTACCGCTTGAGCCACATCCCCAGCCCAACGTACATATTCGTGATAGTATAATGTATGGCCCCTTAAGATGAATTTTTTTTAATTTTGAAAGGAGGACTTTTGGTTGTTGTTTTGTTTGTAGCAGTGCTGGGGATTGAATCTGGGGCCTCATGCTTGCCATACAAGTAGTCTACCACAGAGCTACATCCCCAGCCCTCAAGCAGTTGTTTTGTTTTGTTTTGGGATTTGAACCCAGGGCCCCATGTCAAGCAATTTTTAATAAACTTTCTTAGAGACCAAAGCAAGGAACAAAATTATACCACAAATATGAAAAAAATATATACATTTTTATATAATGCAGTGCACAAGGGAATATTTCACACAATACAATAACCAATTTCTTCTTTTCTATAATAAAAATATTGGGTTAAAATAAGTTTGTTAGACAGCTTGAGTTTCCTGCTAGCTGTTTAAAAATTAATTAACTTATTTATTCTAATTTGTTTTACATTTCAATTCATAGTACACAAATAGAGCACAATTTTTCATGTCTCTGGTTGTACACAAAGTTGACTTAAACCATTCATGTCTTCATACATGTACTTAGGGGAATGATGTCCATCTCATTCCACTGTCTTTCATATCCCCATACTCCCTCTCTTACCCCTCCCTCCCCTTTGTCATATCCAAAGTTTCTCCATTCCTCCCATGCTCCACCCCTATCCCCATTATAGATTAACATCTACTTATCAGAGAAAACATTCAGCCTTTGGTTTTTTGGGATTGGCTTATTCCACTTTGCATAATATTCTCCAACTCTATCCATATACCTGCAAATGCCATGATTTTATTCTTTTAGTGCTGAGTAATATTCCATTGTGTAAATATACCAGTTTTCTTTATCTAGGTTGCTTCCACAATTTAGCTATTGTGAATTGAGCTGCTGTGAATATTGATGTGGCTGTGTCACTGAAGTATGCTGTTTTTAAGTCCTTTGGGTATAGATTGAGGAGTGGGATAGCTGGGTCAAATGGTGGTTCCATTCCTAGTTTTCTAAGGAATCTCCATACTGCTTTCCAGATTGGTTGCACCAATTTGCAATCCCACCAGCAATGTATGAGTACGCCTGTTTTCCCACATCCTCGCCAACATTTTTTGTTGTCTGTATTCTTGATAACTGCTATTCTGACTGGTGTGAGATGAAATCTTAGAGTAGTTTTGATTGCAAATGTTAGTGACAATTGTTTTCCAGTGGTTACCTACAGGTTATAAGTTTCAGTTCAATACAGGATTGCTAGAAGGTACACAGCTACTTAATATAGTGAGAAGTGAGCAAATGTTTCTCCATTTTGACAGCAAGATTCCAAATCTTTTCTTTACATTAGAATAGCCAGGGATAATGGAGCATGAAGAAAGGCTAAAAAAAGAGTTCTGCTTTATCCCCAAATCCTTGAGATTGGATAACTATAGTTATTCTCACTTGGAATCAAGACCAACAAATTCACTTTGGGACTTGGCATACCGCACTTGATCATCAACACTGATTAAAGTTTACTTTAATCAAATAAGGCTGAGAGTGTGGCTCAGTGATACAGCATCTACCTAGCACGCATAAGGCCCTGGATTCCATTCCAGCACTGGGGGGAAAAAAAAGGACAAATAACTGGGCTGAGCTTAGTGGCACACAAATCCCAGCTACTTAGAGGTTGAAACAGGAGGATTGCTTGAACCTAGGAGTTCAAGGCCAGCTTAGGCAACAGAGCGAGATCCCATCTCTAGAAAATAAAATAATAATAATCTATCCTTTAGTGACATTGCAGCATAAGGGAAAGAATGCTAAACTAGAATCTGGACAGCTGGAAGGGGGGGCCAAGCTTTTTGTTAACTCATTGGGTGATCTTAGGAATATCTCTTCCTTCTCTGGTCCTCAATTTCTTCTGTGAAGCGAGGTAGAGGGTTGAACTAGATAATTACCAAGATCCTTTTCAGCTCAAAAAAAAATAATCTAACCTCAAATTGTACCTTTTCAATAAAGTTTTTTTTTGCATTAGGAATTAATGCACGCATAGGAAATCATGCTGTAACAACAATGCCCAATCTGATTACAGTGCCATCAGAGAAGAGCCATGAAGAAACAGACAGTACCAAGGAGGAAGCCGCTAAGATGGAAAAGGAATATGGTACCTTGAAAGATTCCACAAAAGATGACAGCTCCAACCCAGGAGGAAAGACAGATGAACCAAAAGGTACAGAATTGACAGCTCTAGGTCGGCAATGAAATTGGGAAGCAAATTTCCTTAATTATTTAACAAGTGATTGCAACACAACAAACACCTTTAGGGACCTGGTAAAAACCACAAATCCAGCACATCGAATTTTCTTAAATTAGCTTAAATATGTCTGTGCAATATAAAATTTACTTCTTCCCAGGATTTCAGAAGCTTTTCCAGGTACCCAAAGAAAAAGATTCATTGAGTATATAGGTTCTAAGTTGTCAGTCACCTGATTTGATTTCAGGTCAGAAAAGAATATGGATCTGGTTGTATAGTTCAATGGTCCAATTGCCTCCAAAACCCACATTTTTTATTACTAAGATTGAACCCGGGATACTTTACCACTAAGCTACATCCCCAGCCATTTTTGTTTTGAGACAGGGTTTCACTAAGTTATTGAAGGTCTCACTCAATTGCTAAGACTGGCCTCGAACTTGCAATCCTCCTGCCTTAGCCTCCCAAGTTGTTGAGATTACAGGCATGCACCACCATGCCCAGCTGGATCCCCTGTGTTACAAAGTTATGTTGTTGCTTCATAGAAAATTTACATCCTTGTATCTCAGATAATCTTTTTCTGAAATCTTGTGTCTTTACCAGAAGCTGTGAACATGTGGTTCGAAACCAACCTTATCTTTTGGTCATTATGATACAGTGAACTCTTTGGTATAACTGGAACCCTACTTATGTCTTACCAATTTCTCATTAGTAGGTTCATGTAAAGTTTTTTTTCCCTGGGAGCTAACATAGCTAGGTTAGTGCTCTCTCTTGAGGCCAGGAGCTTGGCACCTAGATAATTTATCATCTGAAACCACATCATTGGGCTCTTTTTTCACTGGTTATTTTGTATAACCCTAATTGTCAATGAATGAGTGAACTTTGCTTATTCCTTGCTGTGATATGTTGTGAGACTACAAGGACTGGTCATGCTCATGATATAGCTCTTAATTTTGGAGGGATTACTTGGTCCACTTGTAAGTTCCCCACCCAGTCTCTCTCCTGCTTACACAAATTGACACACGTTCACATTCACACTTGATAATAGACCCATACTTAACAATGCCTAAATATGATGTAGAAAAAGAAACTAGCTATGTATTTAATACCTTGTAATTCAATAATAGCAAAAATGTACAAACTAATTCCCTTTTTTTTAATAACTACCTCATTCATTAACACTTTATATTGCATTTTCCATTCCTGTAAGTTGTTGCGGTTGATGAAAATGATGATGATGTGGAGATAGGTTAACTTGGGCAGTGGGATTTCCCTTCATTTCTCCTTTGTCTGCTTAGCATATTCTCTCTGCTTTCTGACAACAGGGTATTATGGGTCCACTTCACACTTTCCTTTCACAAGACTTGAAACCAATTCCTGTTCAAGGAGTTCTAGTTCCTTCTTGTATAAAAATATAGTTAGAGACTTGAACCTGGGTTTTATGGCTTCAAATATGTTGTGATAGGGGTGGGAATATAGCACAGGTCGGTCGAGTGCTTGCCTCACATCCCAAGGCCCTGAGTTCAATCCCTAGCACCATTAAAAAAAAAAAATGAATGAATATGTTGTGATAGTGGCCAAAGTTGCTGCTGCTGCTGCTTCTATTTCAGCTATTGGGGCCTTTTTAGAGACAGGCTGAAAAATTTTTTCTTCTTAATGTACAAGTTCATGTAGTTTTCCTAGCTCATGAAGCTTTATATTACTGTAATCTAACATGGATTTCATGAACCGTCATAATTTTCTTTTACATTGACAGGTGACATATCCACTCCAACTGTTTGGTAGTAGACTGTGTGGAGAAAGGATATGAGTTTGCATGGGCTCAGTTAGAAAGACTTTGGGGATGATTAATTCATAATGTTTGTCATGGGCAAGGGAAAGTAGAACTGGTAATAGCTGTGCCATATTTGAGGACCCTGTACGTCCACTCTGGATAAGTGACAGCGTTTTATAAATTGTGGTGAAATATATACAAAATTTACTACCTTAACTACTTTTAAATCTACAGCACAATGACAGTAAGTATATTTACATTATTGTGCTACCATGAACACTAATCATCTCCAGAACACTTTTTACCACTCATTTCTCCTCCCCCAGCTCCTCACAACCATGATTCTACTTTCTTTCTGTATAAATTTGATTACTCTAGTACCGCACATAAGTGGAATCACACAGTATACATCCTTTCTGTGACTGGCTTATTAAAATTAGCATAATATCATCAAAATTCATTCATGTTGTAGCATATCAGAACTTCCTTTCTTTTTAAGACTGAATAATACTCCGATGTATTGGATGTATATGCTGTATTTTATTTATCCATTCATTTGTCTATGGACCTTTGGGTTGTTTTTACCTTTTGAACAATGCTGCTATGAACATTGGTATACCAATATTTCCTTGAGTCCCTGCTATCAATTCTTTGGGATATATATCCAGAAGTGGAATTGTTGGATCATATGGCAATTCTGCTTTTAATCTTTTGAGAAATCATCATACTGTTTACCATAATTGCCATACCATTTTAAATTCTCACCAGCATGCGCAGGGGTTCCAATTTCTCCACATCCTTACCAATACTTGCTATTTTCTGGTGTTTTTTCCCCTGCTCCAGTTTAGGTTTTTATACTAATGGATGTGAGGCAGAGGATAAGTGGTGAACTCTTGAAAGATAGCTAACCAGGAAAAGGGTGGCTCATTGCCTGAGAGAGAACCAGCATACAGCATGACGGCTCTCCCCCAGCGGATAGTCAGCAGGCCTCAGTCACCCCCTCTGAGAGCAAGCCATGCACAATGATTGTATTTCACTAGAACACAGCAGAACATAGGTTAGGTCCTTCATCTTGCTGAGGCGACATGTTCAGTGCTTAAGACAATACCTTATATTACTATGCAAAGATTCCTAGGAATAGATGCTGACAGATCTCTTTGCTTTTTTTTTTAAGAAAACATATAAAAAGGGAATATACCAGAGATGATTCTTGGTAGCCCACTATTGCCCATACAGTATATAGGCCATGTTAGTTAGCTTTCTTGTACAAAATACCTAAGTTAATCAACTTATAAAGAGAGAGGATTTATTTTGGTTCATAGTCCATTATCTGTTGGCCCCATGACTACACCTATGGTGAGGCAGCGCATCTGGTTTGGAACACATAATCGAGCAAAGCTGCATGCCTTATGGCTAGGAAGCAAAAGAGAATGAGGAAGGGGCTGGGGTCCCACAGTCCCCTCAGCACATGTCCCCAGTGATCTAGACAACTCCTACTAGGTCCCACCTCTGTAAATTTCTATAATCTCCCAATAGTGGCACCCTGGGAAACAAGTGTTTATCACATAGACCTTTGGGGGACATTCAAGACCAAACCATATCAGTGTTTTTAGAAATTAATAGTAAGGAAATATTTCCCATTTTTGTTATGATTTCCATTAGAGAGAAATGGGGAGCAAGGAGGGTAAGCTCTATCATCTAGGGTTATTCTTTGTAATGGCTCTCCTGAAATATTAGGAAGAATATAGATACTTAAGGTTAAAATTAGCCTTCCACCCCAATATTAGGAATTAGGATTTATTTATACTACCTTGACCCCATTACTCCAATACAGTTTAGAAAACACAAAACTGAGCTTATGCTCAGCTTATGCTCAACATTTTTTGGGGAAATATAATTAATCCCCCAAAGGACATACTAAGTTGTTTTTTTTAATCTTGTACTTACAGTTGATTATTTGTGCTTTTTTCCAAGGGCTATTTTACTTCTCTGTCACAAAACCCAGAGAGACAACACCCATTATCTCTAGGCAGAAAAATAAAAGCATGCATAGGGTGAAGACAACGTTGTCTAGGTTTCCTGAGACATTTATCTGCAATAAATAAGCACTTATTCCATCTGCATGCCTGGCACTGTGTACAGGAAGCAGCTAGAGAGGGACCATAAGAACTAATGCACCAGGCACAATGGCATATGCCTGTAATCCCAGTGACTTGTGAGGCTGCGACAAGAGGATCACAAGTTCAAGGCTAGCCTCAGAAACTTAGCAAGACCCTATCTCCAAATAAAAAAATAAAATAAAAAGGGCTGAAGATATGGCTCAGTGGTAAGGCACCTGTGGGTTCAATTCCAAATACCAAAATAAACAAAAAACAAAACAAAAACCCAATGCCTATCTTTGAAGACTTTAAAAAGTTTGAAACAACCAAGGAATAGTTCTTACCCCATGTGTAGGAAAGTACAACATAGGCCATGTGAGCACATACAGATCCCACTTACTGATGAGCCAGACATGTGAAGAAGAGGCTCCCTTTAGGAAGGAAAGTTGGAGGGCATTACAGAATAGAACAAAGGATGAGATAATGGCCCAGCTAAAACCGCTTAAGAAAATAATTGTTAGCAGAACACGCTGGCAACAATATTTGTAGGGAGTTTGTTTTGGACTTGGGATGTGAGATGTTAGCCCATGTAACTGCAATCGATATTTATTAATCATGCCAAGTCTTGGACAGAGTCCCATGAGCAATATAACTAGGAATAACAACAACACCCCCTTACATTTATGCCACACTTCAATCTACAGAACATGTCTACGTGCATCTCAGTTGAAGTTTCATGTTAAAAAACAATTAATTACCAATGATGAAAAATGACACACTCACCTTTGCATATAATTTTAGTTAGTTAGACTAGATTCTTGCTTTCTACTGTGACTCACATTAGGGTTTTTTGTTTTTGTTTTTGTTTTTTTACCAGGGATTGAACCCAGGGGCGGTCAACCACTGAGCCACATCCCCAGCCCTTTTTTTTTTCATTTTTTATTTTGAGACAGGATCTCCCTAAGTTGCTGAGGCTGGCTTCAAACTTGCAATCCTCCTACTTCAGCCTCCTGAACCACTGGGCCATAGTGCCCAGCAAAGATTTTTTTTTAATGTTGATTTCTAAATCTTACAATTATTTGAATGATTCAATAATTATTTCTAAACTTAAAGCTATGCCAATAAAGTACAATGTATTCTAATTCCAACCACATTTATGAATTTGCTTAATTTTTCAAGTAAATTACCCTCTGGAGACTAAAGAAGTTTAGAACTTTATTCCATTATCTAAATGTGGCTCTTTGCGCCAGTTGGATGCTTACTCACTGACTTCTCATGTATGAGTCACTGAAAATCTTTTTAAAAAATCATCCAAGGGATGAAATAAGCTTTATAACACCCCTAAATTCATTGCAGGGCTATCATTTGTTAAGTTTATGGCTAGATAATAGAATTAGTTGGAGAAGGTGATCACTAAGATAACTTTCTCCTAAATATCCTATCATCCCCATCTTTTTTACATTAAGCCAGAAAAGTTAGCCTATTTAATTAATAAATTGATAATAAATTGACTAACTCATGTGAATGCTCTTGTGTTTTAAGCAACATTAGAGACAATTCATGCCTCCATTCAAGTCCCAAGGCATTCTGCTACAAATGTCCAAAGACAGTCTACTCTTCTCCCCCTCACGCACCAGGGGGGCTGGGAGCTCAGCACAGGCCTGAGAGTGGTCTCTCAAAGACAGCAAAGGAAAAGTTCTTCCCATATATAGAAACCATGAATAGCCTTTTTCAAATCCACCCTTAATTAACAAATCAGTAAAGCAGTGCCCAGAAAATGAAGTGACTAGCTCAAGATCTCATAGCCAGAGAGTGATGGAGCGTTGGCCTTGAATCCTTGTCCCCACTCCCAGTCCAGTGCTCTTCAGTATTCCTCACTGCATCTTATGGGCATGTAAAATGTCATCACTATGGAGAAGTTCCTGAATTGAATGACTTTGTGGCCCTTGTGGCATCAAAATTACCAATATTAGTTGTTTTGCTATATATAGTAATTATAAATATAATAATATAATCTTGCCATAATTTTAAACATCATATCAAACTTAATTTTTTAAAATACTCTTTTAGAAGATCTAATATCTTTAGTACATACTACATTCAATAGGCAAACCCTGTTGATTTCTATACCCCACCCCACCCCCACTAGCCCCCAGGGTTAGGAAGTGGTCAGGGCAGCCTATCAGAGTCAGGACAAACTCCTGCATAAAAAGGGATATATCTCTTACAGTGTTGAAAACCAGGACAGACAGAAAAGCAGGGCTGCATCTTGACTCTGGCCCTCATCCCATCTGCTTCAGCGTATGTTTTAAGGCTTGCTCCATATTAACTCAGTCATGAGCTATTTTTTTCCAAATGAAGCTGAAATAAATTGGGGGGAAAAAATTAGCCTGGCTTTCCAAAGTGGACTCTCATGGGCTTTCAGTGCACACTGTGAAAATAAAAAATTTGCTTTACAACTCTGAGAAAAGAAAATGTAAATAGGAAACAGCTGTTTCTCTTCACGAGCAGAGGAACACCTGATTTCATTGCTGTTATTACCAGTGTTCCAGTAAACATATGGAGATCCCAGTACAGGTGGCGGTGACTTCCAAACTTTGCCATACACTAGACTTACCTCAGGACTGATTACAAAAAATGCTGATGCTTTTTCCCTACCTTTAGCTAGTTTGATTTAATTGATATGAGGAATAACCTGGACGTTAGGAATTTTAAAAGTGATTTTAATATGCAGCAGTTTGAGAACCACTGCCTTTTTGGCTAGTTTGAAAACAACAGGAACTAAATCCTCCTAGTCCAAACTGTGAATTTGACCTAGCTCCACTCATTAGAGGCTCAAGATCCAGTCTGGCTCAAAACAAGTCTCTAGTGTTTACTGAGATGTGTCCCCTTGGGCATGTTACTTAACTTTCCTGAACTTAGTTTCTTCATGAGCAAAATAGGAATAATACTTTTTACATAGAGTTCTGTGATGTCTAGCACGTTTGTGTTTCAGTTGTTTCTGATACACTTATTTAGATGAAAAAATCCATTAGATTTCAAGTCTTTCAAATAAACAATTCATTTTCTCTGGGGCAGAGAAGGAGGAAGAAAAGGAAAAAAGGAGACAGAAAAAGAGATCTATATTATTTATACTTTTTAAAAAATATTATTGTGGGCTGTGGCTATAGCTCAGTGACAGAGCGCTTGCCTAGCATGTGTGAGGCACTGGGTTCCGTCCACAGCACCCCATAAAAATAAAAAACAAACCAAATTAATGGCATTTAGTCCATTTACAACTACAAAAAGACAATTTAAAAAAATATTATTGTTTCCCTAATTTATATTCCATGATCACTGAGCAATCTTCTAATTTGTTTTCTATGTCCTTTATCTACTTATTTGATAAATATTTATTGAGAATCTGATATGTATCAAGTTTTGTTCTAGGAATAAAGTACATCAGAAATTGAGATATTTCTTAGACAAAAGACTTTTATTTTTTTGTACTAGGGAGTGAACCCAGGGACACTTTACCACTAAACTACATCCCCAACCCTTTCTTTTTTAAACTTTTCATTTTGAGATAGAGTCTTGCTAAGCTGCTTAGGGCCTTGCTGATTTGCTAAGGCTGGCCTCAAACTCACAATCCTTCTGCCTCAGCCTCTCAAGTTGCTGGGATTACAGATGTGCCCCACTGAGCCCCACTCAACAATAAGAAAACAAATTATATGAAATGGTAGAAGGTGATAAGTCCTATGGATGAAAATAAAGCAAAAAAAAAAAAAAAAAAAAAAAAAGAATGAGAGGAATAGGGTGTTCTATTTTAAATTACAGACATTGTCCTAATCCTATGTCATAACTCAGAAGGTATTAGTTTCTTAATAGATTGCACACTAGCTTTCTTTAAGCTTTAGTAAACTCATTCTCTGTTGTGGGTTGATGATTCAATATAGTGAATAAAATTTCTTGTATTCATTCATACTTCTTTTTAAAAACTCAACACCAGAGTTGGGATTGTGGTTCAGTGGTAGAGCACTCACCTAGCACATGAGAGGCCCTGGATTTGATCCTCAGCACCACATAAAAATATTGCGTCCAACTACAACTAAAAAAAAAAACAAACTCCATTTTATAGGTAATTGGTTCCTGAGCAAAAGGCCACCTAACAAAATAATAGTGAGACCTTTATAACAAAGGGTCTTACGTTGGGTGCCCCCAAAACAGAGAGATACTGAGAGAAGAACCTGAGGTAGTGTAGTTGAATTGGAAGGGGCTCCCAGGAGGCACCACCAGGAGCTAGGGAAGATACATGAGACAGGGAAGGAAAAGAAGACGGTGTAGTGTGTTAATGAGCAGGCCTCAACCTGGGCCACAGGGGCTTAATCACACTGAGGATCCCTGGGAGACTGCCTGAAGTACAGGAAGCTTAGGAATGATGTACCAATCAGTTTATAAATACAGGAAATTTTATTCACTATATTGATATCATCAATATAGCTTACCATCAGTTGAGGGCTGCTCTATTAACATATCTGAAAAGAGGGAGGCACCAGGCAGGGATTGTCTGCCATACTATGCTTGAACCTCATAATATTTTTTTACCTTCTTAAATTCAAAATTATAGTGCAGTATTTAAAAAGAGACTAAGCTGTGGTTTTCCCTTTCTCAAGTAAGCTTTCCACATCATAATATGTTATTGCACTTTAGATTGTGGGAAGAATGCTTAAAATTATTTAAAGAACAAGATCATTTTCAGGCAAACTCAAAAGTTTCAGAAACCCTAATTACCTAATGTGCTATCATTATCTCTTTATTAAAGCAAGTCCTATGTAGAAGACTAAATTTGATTTAAACTTTTTACAACTAATAAATTTGCATTCTACACTACATGAACCATGATGCAAAGAAAAGACTACAGACTCCAATTTTAAGCCAAAGTAAAGCTTAAATTGTATACACAAGACAGTTGGCCAGCAGCTGCCTCACCCAAAATGAGGGCCTGAGGATAACACCCCAGCTCTCCAGGAAAAAGGTTTTATAGCACAAGAGGGTGTGCTGGAACTTACAGCTAACAGGGTTCTGGCAAGCATAATACAAAGGCAGATAGCAGGTTAATGATCTGCATGGCTTAACATCTCAAGGTAGGGAATACATTGAGATTCCAACATCAGAATTTATGAGGGGCTGCTAAGGTTTTAGGGAGGGTTGTTACCTGGTCAAGAAGAGCTAGGCATGGGTGAGTTTAGAGCATGGGCAGGAATTTCAAACAAGATTAGCCCTCAGAGTATGGTCAGGCCAAATAGAAATCTTAGTAAAACAGAAATGAACTTTCCATAACTTTGTGATGAGATGGCTCCTAATCTTAGATAGAATTGAGTTCATTAAAATCTCTTTCCTTGTTCAAAATCCCTATTTAACTGAATATTTTGTAGTAGAAATCACTGTTACTATTATCAAATCCAGTGGATCTTCTCAGTCATGAGTAATAATGACAATCTCTACATCGATTGTACTGAGTGTTAGAACATTAGCCTGGGGGACATGGTTCTTCACATGCTCTGATATTCTTGAAAACAAAGTCCTGAATCTAATGTTGTTTCCAACTAATGAAACCATTTGTTTCCCCCAACAAGTAGGGGCTGAAAATTGTAGATCACTTTTAAAAAAAAATCCATTTATCCCTTTTTGCATAGAAGTTCCTCTTGAGTGGTAAGGCAAGAGTGTCCCTACAACCAGAGAAAAAAGATGCTCAGGAAGTCCTTCAAGTAAATGCAGTGTTGGAAATGGGAACACTGGCAAATTTTAAAATAATAATGTTATTGTTCACAGACTCTAGTCAGAAATACCCAAATTTAAAACTGGCTTTACTACTTACAAACCATGTGAACCTTTATATATTTCTTTAATTTTTCTGTGCCTCAGTTTTTTCATCTGTAAAATAGGGATGATAAGAGGATTTCCTCAAAAGGTTGTTGTAAGGAGTAAATGAGAATGAATTTTCGAGCACAAAGCACAGCCCCTTAAGCACACAGTACAGATAGTCAAACAAGAGGTCTGTGCAGTAGACTAAAGACACGAGGGGTCAAAGCAACCTCAGAATGGGGTTATCACTGCTCCATGCCTGGACAGCCATTATTTCTGCAGAGGCCCTGGATTTTGTTGTTGTTTTTGTACTGGGGATTGAACCCAGGGGCACACTCCCGCCGAGCTACATCCCCATCTCTCTTTATTTTTTATTTTGAGACAGGGTCTTGCTAAGCTGCTTAGGTCTCTCTCAGTTGCTCGGCTAGCCTTGAACTTGAGACTTTTCTGCTTCAACCTCCTGAATAGCTGGGATGACGAGCATGCGCCACCATGACTTGTTTTTTTTGTTTGTTTGTTTGGTTTGGTTTTGTTTTCTTGTTTTTCTTTTAGATGAGAGAGAAGGGTGGCAGGGGAGAAAGAGGGAAGGGTGAGGGGGCAGGAGGCAGGCAGACTACCTGGTCTCCTGCATAAATTTTGAGCATTAGGGATCCACCTAATTCAGGGAATGGTTGATTTCTTCAGTATAGAACAAGGCTAAGTTTGTGTCCATATCTGAAGATGAAGCCTTATCTTTCAGATAATGCAGGAGATATCAGAAACTAAGATCAGAGTCCAAATTCCTGCTTTGTTTTTTCCTGGCCTTAGCCAAGTTACTGAGCCTCTCTGAGTTTCAGATTCATCATCTCTAAGTTGGTAATATTCACTTACAGATGATAATGCAAAGGAATCATAGAGTAGATGCTCAGTGATGCCTGGAAGCCCACTAGGAATATATATATCCAGGGGAGTTTTATTAGAATCAGTTCTAAAGTCTACCATTGGAATATTTTGGGGAGGGGGTACCAGGGATTGAACTCAGGGGAACTTGGCCATTGAGCCACATCCCCAGCCCTATTTTGTATTTTCTTTAGAGACAGGGTCTCAAGGAGTTGCTTAGCACCTTGCTTTTGCTGAAGCTGGCTTTGAACTCATGATCCTCTTGCCTCAGCCTCCCAAGCCACTGGGATTAAAGGCGTATGCCACCGAACCCTGCCTACCTACCGTTGGAATCTTAAAGTGAATCCCTGGTCATCCTTTTTTTCTAAGGGGGTATATATATATATATATATATATATATATATATATATATATTTTGGGGGGTGCTGGACATTGAACCCAAGGGCACTTAACCACTGAGCCACATCCCCAATCCTTTTTATTCTGTATTTGGAGACAAGGTCTCACTAAGTTGCTTAGGAGCTGAGGCTAGCCCTGAACTTGTGATCTTCCTGCCTCAGCCTCCCAAATATCTGGGGTTACAGGTGAGTGCCACCATACCCAGCCTCTTTCTCTTGAATTTTTATAGCTTCCTGCCCAGGATTGGGCAGAAGACTTGTAGAGATTTACACAAAGCCACACATTTGAACTTTTAACTGAGGTGATAGAGTCTTCAAGCATTTGCCACTCTTATTCACTCCTTGAGAATGACCTCAGTTTGAAAAATCTGTCCCTAACCAGAAGGGACCCAATCTAACAATAGTAGGGACCCATCTAACTAGAAAACAAAATCAAAACTCCTCTCTGCCTGGATATCAATCTGTACTTATTTGTGTGTGGGCATAATGCTTACCCACTTGGTCTGTCTCCTAAACTCTTGTCCCACTTGATCTGCTTGACACACACATCTATACAAACATACACACTGCCTAGCTAGGGACATCACCTTTCAATTGCTCCATAAGTCCAATATTTATGGTTTTGAACATTAGTATGTTCTTTTAAAAAAAAAGAAACAGTGATGGTTTATGACTATTTGATATGATTCTTTTATCTTTTGCAGGGAAAACAGAAGCCTATTTGGAAGCCATTAGAAAAAATATTGAATGGTTGAAGAAACACGACAAAAAAGGAAATAAAGAAGGTAGGAATTCAGTGTGGTTGTACATTGCAAACTTCACCCATTTGCCAACGGCTCTTGTTACATAATTATTCCTGTAATCAAATTAGTGTAAAGAATCAGTCCAAAAAGACAGCAGCTGCCTTTGAGATGACAAGAGGAACAGAACCTCACTTATCTTATTATTCAAGGCATCTTCTTCTTTTTTACATTTGATTTTGAAAAATGTCAAGTGAAAGAAGAGTGATAATATAATGTATCCCCACATGTCCATCACCTATCTTCAATAAGGATGAATATTTTGCCAGTCTTGTTTCACCTCCCCCCTCACACACAGTTTGCTTTCTTTTCTGAGCACATACTGGGTGCTTCATGCAGTCACTAAAGCAGCCCCTCACTTACATAAAACAAAACACACCCTGTTCTGTGTGCTAGAGATTCAAAGGATGATCAGATGCAGCCCTCAAGCCCTCATACAACAAGGAGCTCACGGTGTCAGTGTGGCTATGGTGAACCCAGTCAGGACTGTGGTAGATGGATGTTGGAGCACCAAAGGGGTGAGACAGTGGGGTGGGTCATCCCACCATGATAGAGCCAGCTGGGAGAAAGGACAGCAGGAAAGGCCGTGATGCAAAGGTAAGGAAGAATCCACTGAATGAGGAGAAATGGAGTGAGAAGGAACCCAGGGGCCAAGACATAAAGGAGTGAAACAGAAGGATCTGTTTTGGGGATCAGAGCCATTTTTTCCCCCAGGACACTGGGTGTCTGTCGGGAGGAGCAGCAGCCAGGCTGGGAAGATGCTTGTACACTCTGCGAAGGAGGATAGCTTTAGCCAGGGGCGCCAAATTGGGTTAAAAAAAGAAATCCATCTGGTAGCAGTGTGGTTGCAATTGAAAAAATAAGACCCCAGAAGGCAGGAAAAAGATAAGGAGGCCAGGATCTGGAGCAGAAGTGATGGGTCTTTAAACCAAGGCAAAGCAAAGGCAGAGGAAATAAAGAAATGAGCAACTTGAGAGCCATCTGGTTGCATTCCAGGTATCAGGCAAGAGCACCTGCAAAATAATGTTCTTCCAATGAGTTGAGTGATGCTTCTCAAGCTGAGGCAGGAGGACCATGTGTTCAAAGCCAGCCTCAGTAACTTAGTGAGGCCCTGAGCAACTCAATGAGATCTTGCCTATAAATAAAATACAAAAAAAAAAAAAAAAAGAACAACTGGAGATCAATATAAATTATAAATTAAAGGTACACTAATTTGGAGCATTTATGTCATTGTTTTCACTGGGTCAACATATGCCTCAGATTCCTGACCATAACTAACATCATCCTGCAAGTAATCGCCCTGTTCCAGAAACGATCCATCCAGTGAAGCATGGAGATCTGATTCTTGTCCAAGGAAGGCCTTGTGAGCGAACTTCAGAGTGAGGGTATGAGAATGTTGGGTTTTAGGTTTTCTTTTGTCTCCTGAAGGGAGGATAATATGCTGTCTTAAAGACAGAGAAAGCTCTCACATGTCATTGTGGCTTGACTTGTGGCTACGTCTCAAGGCCTATGGAGACCTAGGTGCTGCGGCCGTGCAGTGGCTCACGCTGTGTGAACCAGAGGACTTACCATTAGTTCTGATCTTTCTTAACCTCTCCTGGTGCCCTCTGTTTAGCAGGGACCTGGGCGACCTGAAACCCCTTTCCAAACTCAAGAAATGGAAGCCCATGTGGTGTGATAGAATGATGATAAAATCTTATACAGACTTACAAAAAAAGAAAAAGTATGCTTTAAAAAAGCAAACCACAAGCCAGTTGTGGTGGTGCATGCCTGTAATCCCAGCAACTCAGGAGGCTGAGGCAAGAGGATTGCAAGCTCAAACCCAGCCTTAGCAGTTTAGTGAGGCCCTAAGCAACTCCATGAGACTGTCTCTAATAAAAAATATAAAAAAGAGCTGGAGATGTGGCTTGGTGGTTAAGCGCCCTTGAGTTCAATCCCTGGTACCAAAAAAAAAAAAAAAAGCAAACCATAGCCCTTATCTCTTTTGAGCCTTACAAGCTTAATTAAAACCTCTTTTAAAGTTAACAAGGTGGCGACTAGCTTATGTATTCCAAAAGTCAGCCAGGGAAGAGTTGGGATTGGATTCTAGGAGCCTGCGCCATGCTAGTTTTTCTGTTGCACACAATCAAACCATACCATAAAGATACAATTTTTCCTTCTCATAAGAAAGCAAAAGCCAGGCATAATGGCACATTCCTGTAGTTTCAGCTGCTGATGGAGCTGAGGTAGAAGGATTACTTGAGCTCACGAGTTTAAGACCAACCTAGGCAACATAGTGAGACCCTCATCTCAAAAAATACCAAAAAAGCCTGGTACAGTGATGCATACCCATAATCCTATCTATATGGAAGCTGAGGCAGGAAGATCACAAGTTCAAGAACAGCTTATACAATTTAGCAAGATCCTGTCTCAAAAAAGAAGTTAAAAGGGCTGGGGATATAACCCAGTAGTAAAGCACCCTGGGATCAATCACCAGTACCAAAAAGGAAAAAGACAAAATATTTTCCTGTTTGTTCATTCAAATCACTGAGACCTTATCTGTCATCAAGAGTCTGTCTTTTGTCTCATTAAAAATATTAATAGTGCAAGTCATTCTGAAGAGTCAGAATTAATGAACCAGGGAAAAGCAAGAGGTGCTTCTCTGTGCCGAGTCGGGAATCCAGGAATCATCTTTGTGAGATACACACAAAATATATGTTTGCCTTCTACTTTCTGACTAAGAGAAAGAAAAAAGTTAAAAACAAGCATTTATTCAACATGTGCTTAATGTACCTGTCAGAAGCTTTATCTTCAGTACTCAAGGTTTCAGAATGGTCAAAGCAATGACCACAGACTGACCTGGTTTCGGAACTTGGCTCTGCTGCTACCTGTGCAAGTACCTTCTGCTGTCAGCCCTGGTTCTTCATCTCTGAAATGAGCATGCTAATGCTTACCTCATGGGGCTTTGTGAAGAACAGATATGAGGATGGTTGTAAAGTGCTCAGTGCTGGGTGTTTTCTAAATACATGCCCTAACCAGGAACAAAGGCCCTGTTTGCTGCAGAGGAAATGAGCTCTCAGCCTCAGGCTCACCTCCATGTAACACTTAGTGTTTACAGAGAGGTCCTTCCTGCTTCATTTTCCCTTCACACAGGTGCCTAAAGATGCCCAGGTTCAGGTTACATTCAGCCCAACTTAGGGTGGCTGTGCAGCCTCTGTGTTTTCATACCCCCCCCCCCATTTTTTCTCTCTCCCTTACAAACTGGTAGAAGGCAGGGTTTGGTCATTTATGATTATAACTATCTAAAAAAATAATCAGGGAAGGTGTGGGGTTTTTTAAGTCTTCAGAAAAATGCCACAGGCAACCTTCTTACTTAGGGTCTCTTTGTGTTTTATGGATGAATTGATGTTTATACAGATTTTTTTTTTTCTTGCCATAAAGAGGTTATGGTTTGGCTTCTTATTCCCTGCATATAATTTAAACAGCATGAAATAAACAAGGTAATTCTAAATTTGGAAAACAAAAATGTGGGTTGTCGCATTAACAGGAATTTAACCTAATATTATAAGTTCAGGAAGTCAGGACTCCTGGTTCTAACCATAATTTTGCTGCTTTTGTGATCTTGGATAAAGCACTTTAGCTTCAGGACCTTGTTACCCCATGGATGTTTCCTAGCCCAGCAGCACCAGGTTCTCCTAGGACATTGTTTAAAATGTAAAATTTGAGTTCTCACCCCAATCTGCTAAATATGAATCTGAAACTCTCCCAAGAGCCCCAGACGATTGGCTTATAAACATTGACATTTGTAAAGCCCTGGTCTGAATCTGTTGCTCTTTGGTCAAATGAGATGGTACTTCCCACTTGAACACCTCACAGGGTTGTGATAAAGAACAGATGAGATAATACGATACATATAAACATCATTTTAAACTGCAGAGCTCTGCCTGAATGTGAAAACAGATGATAATCTTGTTATTACACAAAGTGCTTCTCAATGGTAATCACTGTAATGGGATTGGTCTCTCTTGATATTTGCTCATGATACTTCAATAATATTTTCCAGACTATGACCTTTCGAAGATGAGGGACTTCATCAACCAACAAGCTGATGCTTATGTGGAGAAAGGCATCCTTGATAAAGAAGAAGCTGATGCCATCAAGCGCATCTACAGCAGCCTGTGAAAATGACAAAAGATCCAGGAGTCTTTTGACTGTTCCAGAAAACATAATGTAGCTTAAAACACTTCTAATTCTGATTAATTTTTTTTTACCCAAGAATTATTAGAAAGTGCTGAGTTTACAGTAGTTAACCTTTTAGAAATGGATAAAACATAGCTTTCTTGCCACAAAAACTATCTGAAAAGTAAAATTGTATGTAAGCTGAGATTTTGTACGTAGAATTCTTATTTCTTCATAGATTTACATTTTATAATCAATGTTGCTCTAGAAAAGCCTCTCATGGACTGAATATAAAACTAAGACTTCTGTCTCACAGACTTACACACACTCCCCGAAGAATGAAGGGGGTTCTGTTATCAGAGCATGATGGATCCCAAACCACCTTATTCCAAAATGTCATTTCCACTACAGTTTCCCAGTGGGCACTGAAATAAATTCACATTTCTGCAAACCCTCTATAGCTTGAAAGCCATCTGCTTCTTCAGTTGCTCTTTTTAGGAGGCTCTTTACTAGGCCCAGTGGACAAAAAGGAACTTGAAAAATGGGTATAACATTCGCTGGATCTGCCCAACATGGTGGTGTACACCTATAATTTCAGCTGTTTGGAAGGCTGAGGCAGGAGAGTCACTAGTTCAAGGCCAACCTGTTCAATTAAACAAGACCCTGTCTCAAAATTAAAAAAAAAAAAAAAGGCTCAGCCCTGGGTTCAATCCCCAGTTTTGCAACAACAAAAAATTTTGTTGACTTTATTAACATTTTATCCCCACTCAGCATTTTCTGTGAGTTCTTAGACACTGAGTTTTCAGATAAAGGGGGATTACTTATATGCTCTCCAAAAAGATAATTGAGGTTGTAAACAGTATAAAAGCATGTTTAAAATTTTATACCAGATCTTGGTTATCTAAACTGGATTTGACCCAAGCAAGGTGGCTCAACAGAGAGCAAAGGACCAGGTAAAGTAGAAATAGAGATTGACAACCATTAATCTCTTAGTTCCCTGTGAACTAAGTTAGAAGTGCTTCCCTGAAGGAAAAGTTTAGTGAATTTTGGGTTCCTGCAACTCCCCTTACCACAGACATGGCCCTGGAAACAAGCATACAGAGGCCAGGTTCCTCTTAATAATGAGTCAGTGTTCCCAAAGAGGGCTTTGAAATGTATTATTCAGTGTAAATTAATTACATAAATATTTTTCTACTGTCAAAAATTAACACAATGCTTTGTATATTATCAGCCACTATTTCAGATTGGCCTTCTGATGCCTGTGTTGCTGTCTTGAGGATCCTACCAGTATTCTCCTTGCAGTGAGGACTGAGAAACTTACAGGACTTTGTTAAAGGCCATTTTTCAGGAGTAGGAGACCAATGCATCCCTTCCCAATCTCTTCAGAGAGTTACAGAAGCAAACAAAAACCAAAGCCTGACAGACACACAAACTAAGCTGAGCATGTTCTAGAGAAGCCAGTACCCACTAGTGAGTAGGGAGAGGGAGCCTTTGCCCAAACTCCACTTGCAAAGCACAACTCAGACAGCTTTAATGAATCTTGAGATAACATGACCAGCTGCAGTCACGTCAAACAGGCTGCTTCTATTTCAGACAATGAACTGGCTTGGACTAAACATTTTATCCATTTACTTTTCTATATGAATAAATATGCAATATTTTTTAAAATATGAAATTTATTTAGAGATTATTGTAATTTTCAAAGTAAAGTGACCTTCGTTAGCTCCCATTGATAACAATGACAAAAGGGAAATCATTAGCTTTGTTTTTATAAATGAGGAAAGTGGTTCACCTAAGGAACAAAAAGACATGCTCAAACTCATGTGGCCTGGATGGTGAAGATGGACCTTAACAGAACATGGTTAAAGGCCAGGTTTCTTGTCTCTGTCCACTCTTTCATAGTGATTCTATACCAAGGTAGGGACTAAAGTACTCTAGACCTGTACAGCTCAACTGTGGCCACAAAGTTATTAGGAACTTGATATGACAGAATTTCCACAGGAAATTGCTAAAAGAGGCAAAAATAAAATAATGAAAAAAATTCAAGATTGTGGTCTTAATTTCAAATTTGAGTTTATATGTTTTGGATAGTATCTTTGGATTTGTATTTTGGATTACTCTTAAATTTCAGATCATTTTATGTTAAATATCATAACTACATTTTAAAAAGTCCCTAGGCTTCCACAGAGGTTTGCTTGGGCCTTTTTTACAGGCATTTTTGTTTCCCCCTTTTTTTTTTAAGCTTTCTCTTTTTCCAACTAACTCCCCACAGTTCAGGTAGTAGTGGATACAAGGAAATGGCAAAGCATGATCAATAGAGCACCCTGTTTCAAAGATGCTATAATAGCATGAAGAAAAGGAAAAAAAAAGGTGCGGGGATAATGCATGTCAAGTTATAAACGAGAAATGAGCAAGTAAAGAGCAGACAGCTACTGCTTCTCATCAATGGTCTGCCTGATCAACCTCCAGGTTGGATACATGCAGTTCTGGTTCTGCAAGCTCTGCTGCACTGCCATCTAAAGGCACACGTTTCCTGTTCCATAGAACAAAACAGGGAAGAAGAAAATAACAGAAAAAATAAGAAAGGGACAACAAAAGTCCCTTTTGGCTGGGTGCAGTGGCAAACAACTGTAATTCCTGGGAGTCTGGAGCAAAAAATCTCAAATTCAGGCTAGCCTCAGCAACTTAAGTGAGGCCCTAAGCAACTCAGCAAGACCCTGTCTCAAAACTAAGGGCTGGGGATGTGGCTCAGTGGTAAAGCACCTCTGGCTTAAATCCCCAGTACAAAAAACAAAAAAATAATGAAAATTCCTTTTGCTCCAGAGACAGCAAACACCTGTTAGGTGATGCTGATGAGCTTAGGGATGGTGATGACCGGTAAATACAGAGAACTGCTGTGGAAGCATAAAGACTTAATCTACTGGTTAAATAGAAATTGATACCAAAACCATACTTAATTGTAAATAGTATATTGCTTGAAGTTTACTGCTATAACCTGTAGTATAAAAAAATAAGACAAAAACCTAACTCTAAATTCAAATAATGTGGAATATATTACATAGTGATGTATTGGAATACACTGTACAGTGATTACATACACAACACTCTATAAAATGACTTGGTAGTAAAATGTGAACTAGAATTCAGAAATGTGTCAGAACTTGGTACTATTTATTTATTTGTATTCTGTATTTTCATTATATCTGAATCACATTAGGTCAACAAAAATGCAAAGGATGCTAGGAACTAGAATTGATTTGCTTTTAGATCATCAAAATTTCTTTCAAAAATTGCATTTATAATAACAAAAGCCATTAAGATGGGGGAGGAGTTGTCATCATTTCAAAACATAATTTAAAAATTAATTTTTTCCCATTTTGAAAAAAAATGAAGACTCATATGTGAAAACATAGTTTATTTTCTCAGACTTTTGTAGTTTATTTTTACAAAATAGCAGACAAAATTTGGTTCTCTGTATTAATACAGAATATGTAATACATATTGAAATATATATATGTATATAGCACTTAAGTTATAAACACACAGCAAATTCAGCATCACTTAAACAGCCACCGTGTTTTTCACATAATTAGGATTTCATTAGGAGCTAAACACTGTTTTCAGCTTAAATATATAAAGTCTTTGATGCTTATCTCCACCAGTGTTTACAAAAGCTAGTCTAAAAACTATTACCACCTACAAAAGTAATAAGCTTCAGAATATAATTTTGCTATCATGCCATAATAAAAACTGAACATTATAGAAAGCCAGAGGGAAATAACCACTTCAGTGCAACTGCAGTAGGTAGACTTAATTATGATTTTAAGATGAGTGCTATGGGAATCCAAAAGGGATGCTTCTGGATCTTCAGTCACCAGATTCTTTATGGCCCAACCACTGCTTAATCCAGGTTAGAATCATGCCACTAATCACCTAACTGTGATAGAGGGACGTTGCATAGGGACTTTCTTCATCTCTAAACAAACAAACAAAAAACAACAAATATAGCATAAATTAGTATTTAAAATTATAATCAGAAATCTAAAACATATATATATATATATATATGTTAAGGTACAACTTAATACCTACTGGATAAGAGTGTATCCACTTAAGAGTATTGTGCACACCTTGAAAGTGGCATGAAAAGCAAATATTAATTAAGGCATACCTAACTATCTCCATCTTACTGGTGTCTCAGTTATTGGAACAAATAATGATATATAATTATTAAATATATTACATTTATATAAATTATATTCATATTTATATCTTTTTGCTTTCTATATGCCACTTCTTTCTCAAATGGAACTGAGGTACCTAAAACAAACAGCATATTTATAACAAGATGAATAAAGTAGAGATTAAAAAATCAGGACTAAGGAAAGGAAAAGGAAGCCAATAAAGTAACCATAGAAGTACTACATAGAGGTCAAACCTGGGCTATTTTACTTGTAAGTTTCCCAGGATCCAGGGGGAAAAAAGAAACATAACAGCTTGTACCTTCTTAAAATCATAAAGCCAGAAGGAAACCAATTCTAGAGGAGAAAGAAAGGTTTGCTCCAGTACCAAATTTTAAACAAGGTAAAAAAAACTCATAGGAGGACTGGGGTTGTGCCTCAGTGGTACAGCGCTTGCCTAGCATGGGGGAGGCACCACAGGCTCCTCTTCATGTGAAAAACTGCTATCAACTAGGTTCAATCCTCAGTACCACATATAAATAAATTTTTAAAAATAATAAAGGTCCATTAACAACTAAAAAAATATTTAAAAAAAGATTTCACAGGAAATCTTATGTAGGAAACACTTGCCAACAAATAAGAGACAATGTTTTTGACAAATTTTATAAAGCTCGGTATTGTCCAAGTTTTCTTTATGGCACTGCTTCCTTTGAACAGTCAACAAGATGCTATCCAGAATTACTAGCTGGACATTAATGTTATTAAAGCAAAGAAGCAATTTTTTTATAATAAATAACAGAGACAAAAGCATTTGTAACAGATAAAGCCTTAAGCATTAAGGCTTTATCTGTAGCTCTCTTTGTACTTCATACATTAGAAATGTCTTTCTAGAATTAAAATGTAAAGCAAGGACATCTTAAGAGTAATTTAATCAGCCTCTGACATTTTTTACCAGGGAATTTTTACCTGCTTTCTTCTTTTAGTTTCTTGGCTGCCTGTGTTGATAATTTAATCTGCAAATCAAGTCTTTGAAGGAAATCTCTGGCTGACACTTCCTCAGGCTGCACAGGCTGAATCTCAGATTCCTGAGGACTGGGAGGAGGGAGGTCTTCCCCACCCACCACAGGCTCCTCTTCATGTGAAAAACTGCTATCAACAGTTTCATTTTCTGGAGAATCAACGGAGTTAAGTCCATTAAACAACAAAGGCTTCTCTGATATAACTGGGATGTTCAAAGTTTTCTTCAGAAATATACAATCATTGGTAAACAGTTTATTGGCCCTTTTAATCTGTTCCATCTAAAATATAAAAAAAATGAAACACAGAGTTACATATAACCAAGTCCAGGAGGAGGATTTACTATACAATGCTGAGCAACATTGACTCTTCAACTGACTCTTCTCTGATAGAGTCTTGCTAAATTCATGAGCAATGTATGTACAATGCCTTCTCTGATTCGAGTCCTCACTTGAGTTTGGTCACCTCATAGTTTGGTCGAACTATGCTGCATCTGAACTTGTTGGAGAAACATCTGTGCTTACATTTATCACACTGTATTATAGTACATCTACAGACTTCAGCTGACCAGCCTGAGGACCTGCACCACATCAGGCACTCCACATACTAGATACTTCTAGTTATCAAGAGAGATGTCATTAAATTCTGTTTCCCAATCTTAAAAAAGGAAACTCATTTTCCCCCAGTATATTATTTCTGCTATAAGGCAGTCTTTAGCATTGATGGCCCAAAGTCTCTGAAGTTAAAAAATATAGGATTTTAAGCATTTTTTAATGCATTTTATTCTTATTTTAACATTTGCATTGTCTGTATTAAAACCTGTTTCCTATCATTGCTACTTACTTGTGGAGAGCTTCCTATGTCTCAAGAATTGTGCTTGGTGAATTAACAGATACAGGAGGTAGTAGAGGCATCAGTACAACCAGATTTGGAAGAATGATATAGGCTAGAGCTACGGTCAGTCTCACAGAGAAGGTGGATTCTGATTTTGACTCTTTTGACTTCAAGTAGGACTTGAAAATGGGTAGACACGGGTAAAGAAAGGTGATGGGGGCATTTTACATGCAGTATCTCATTCTTTTGCCCACATGGAATGGGTATGTGAAGATCCACTTTATAAACAGAAGACAGTAGGCTTAAAAGATATTATGTATGAAAGAATCATCATATAACTGGCAGATGAAGAAGCTAGAATTTAATATGTTTATAATGTAATCTAGTATTTAATATAGATATGTTGTTGTTTTGAAAGTTTTTTTGGTTTTTTGGGGGGTAGGGAGGACTCCAGGGAATGGAGCCCAGGGGCCTTTCCCACTTAACTACACCACAGTCTTTTTAAATTTTCAATTTGAGTTAGGGTCTTGCTAAATTGCTGAGGCTAGCCTTGAACTTGCAATCCTCCTGCCTCAGCCTCCCCAGCAGCTGGGATTACAGGCATGTGCCACTGCAGTTGGCAACACAGATTTTTCTAACCTATAATTCTTTCATAGTTAGTGGATGCCTCCCTCAAACCCCAGATGTGAAAAAGAAGGGTGAGGGGGGAAGAGAATTTACACAAGTTATCTCATTTAAACTTCAAAACAATCTAAATATTAATATTATCAGCTCCTCTTCACAAATTAGGAAAGAGAGGTAAGTGGCCTGCCGGAGTCCACAATGCTGGTGAGCGCAAAACTCAAACTAGGCTGTATCTGAGCTTGTTGGAGAAATGTCTGTGCTTATGTTCATCACACTGTATTATAATGTGTCTATAGACTTCAGCTGACCAGCCTGAGGACCTGCACCACGCCAGGCATTCCACACACACGCCAGCATCTCATTTGTACCTCTCTTTCTCGTGATGTAACTTATGTGTGGATATGTGTGTGTGTGTGTGTGTGTGTCGATATAACACATATACATATGGAGAGAATATGTACAAAAGTATTACATATGTTCTACACATATTAGATAGATGTTAGGAGTGGCAGTGGATGGTACTTTCTATTCTCCGTTTTCCAATGAAGAAATTCAAGCACACAAGAGATGATTAATTGATTTGAGCACGTGCATACAGCTCTATCAATGTCTGAACTGGAAGTTCTGTCTGACTCTAAAGTCCCTATGTCTGGATAAAAGTGAATGATTAATGGAATCAAATTATGGGAGCATTTAATACTAAATTGATTCTGAGTAGCAAAAAAAAGAATTATGTTTCTACTTCTAAGAGCCTGAAGACACAACAGTCAAAGAAATTAATCCTGTTCCTCCTGCTTTCCCATGATAAGCTGAATCCATGCAAATAGTACCTTCAAAGCTTTTGTTTGTTTGTTTCTCTTTTAAAAGAGACTACAAAAGAACAGAGAAAGGATGGTCCTTTGTGTGGTAGGTGCAGGAGATGGCAAATGGCAAGAAAGAGACCAAAGTCATGAGCAGGTCCATTTTAGAGAAAAAATTAAAATTTCCAAGTATCTCTGGTCTTGCTTAGGTTTAGATTGGAGAGTGTTAAATAACGTCAACACTTTGCAAGATCCTGTCTCAAAATAAAATAAAAAATTGTTGGGGATGTAACTCAGAGACAGTACCACTGAATTCAATCCCCAGTATAAAAAAAAAAAAAAGACTGACATCTATAACAAGGGCTGGTAAATTACTGCCCAGGAACCAAATCTGGCCCATCACCTACTTTTGTATAGCACACAAGCTAAGAATGATTTTCACACGTATACACGGTTGGAGGGGGAAAAAACAAACAGAAGAACACATTTCCTGACACATGAAACTATAGTAAAGGTTTACTAACTCCTGATTCCTTGAATTTTATAGAATAGCAGAAAATCTTTGATTTTGCATACAGGTGGCTTTTTAATTAATTAAAATTAAATGATATTGATAAATATTATACACTTTGTATTATGGTTTGAATTGCCTCCAGCCAAATAAAATGAAATGTTGAAGTACTAATTCCAAGTTAAAAAAAAAATTAAATGAGAAGTGGTATTATCTATTGTGATGGTTATTTTCCTTTTAAACCTATCCTCACCTCTCCATCCATTCTCCTTGAGCCTGTTCTGAACCCTGGGGGCTAACCTTTCTTAATTGAGGGGGATACATAGGATTGAACCCAGGGGCACACCACTGAGCCACATCCCCAGGCCTTTTCATTTGTTGAGACAGGGTTTCACTAAGTTGTTTAGGGCCTCACTAAGTTGCTGTGGCTGGCCTTGAACTTGCAATCCTCCTGCCTCAGCCTCCCAAGTCATTGCAATTGCAGGCATGTGTGCCACCAAGCCCAACTAAGGGGGTGGGGGAGAAGACCTTTTAAGAACTACATTTCCCAAGCCTCCATATTCTTGAAATGTTAGTTGGTTAACTAAAGGAAGACACCATAATTCTGGTGGTTTCATTCTTCAATGGCCTTAATTTTTTATCAGGCAGTCCCTCATCCCAGACTCCACCCCTCCACCAAGGGAAGACTGGATTTCCCTTGGTACTTCAGGCCTAGGATGGATGTCTTCCTGCTGTGGCTGTGTCTGAGTTCCTCACTACCCCTTGTTGGTTCCCTTCACCCAGTTCATACTCTATAAAGGTCCCTTCATGAAAGTCTGTGAATTCCCAAGTTGCCATGTCCTCTGAGTATGCTCTCTCTATCCAGCTAGGACCCTGACTGATAACATCCATCATGCAGAACAACACAGGCCATTAAGGTCCAGCCAGGGACCAAGGATACTGAGCACAAGACAAGGTGACTGAGTGGGGGCCTGGGTGCAGTCAGAGAGACTACAGGCAGTGAAGAACAGGGCTCTCCAGGCTCTTCTGTGCCCTACTGTGCAAGTGATTCACTACAGAATTGCCTTGTAACTAGTCCTGAGCTTTCTGGCATCAGGGACTGTGTTTTCACTCAGAATGATCAGTAAGCATTTAAGATATTCATTGATGGGATGGGCATGGTACTCCATGCCTATAATCCCAGCTAAAGCAAGAGGATCACAAATTCAAGGTCAGCCTAGACAACTCAGTGAGATTCTGTCTCAAGTAAAATAAAAAAAGGTTGGGGGTGTAGCTCTGTGGTAGAGTAATTGCCTGACATACCCAAAGCCCTGGGTTCAATACCAGTAAATTAGGGATATCCAGATGTAGTTAGCATCAAGATGGGAACCAATCTACAGACAGATTAGATCTGAGTCAGAAGGTGAAACAGGTAAATGAGTTTAAGTTAGTAGTTAGACACACAGGCCACACTTTCTGGGTTCACATTCTGGTTTTTCCACTTACTTACCATTCTCTACGTCTGTTCTCTTACCTGTAAAGTAATAATAGGAATAGTTCCTCTCATACAATATGACTGCTATGAGGATTAAAAGAATTGGTTTATGTAAAATATTTAGAACAATACATGACAGAGAGGAAGCACTAAAAAATGTTAGTAACTATCATGATTATATTTGGGTAAAAGTAAGAAAGCAACAGGTAAGGGCAAATCTTTGTTAACAAATATTTAGCTAATGAGAAGGAGGAGGATAGGAATTTTCTCCCATTAAACTTTTTAAAATCTCTCCCAAAATTAGAATATATAAAGATTGTATATAAACCAGCCAACATGAATAACATATCTCCAACAAAACATTTTTAAAAAGTAAAGAATTTTATCTGAACTTTACAATAACTTAGACCAAGAGCATAGGCTCCAAATTCTGTTACCTATAGTAATGTCAAGGCAAGAAACAGCTATGCAAAAAGCCAGGGAGGGGGGGACAGACACAAATACCCACGATTCCACCTATAATCCTAGAAACTTGGGAGGCTGAGGCAGAAGGATCACGAGTTCAAAGCCAGCCTCAGCAACTTATCAAGGTCCTAAGCAACTCAGCAAGACCCTGTCTCTAAATAAAATACAAAAAAGGGCTGGGGATGTGGCTCAGTGGTTAAGTGCCCCCGCGTTCAATCCCTGGTTTAAAAAAAACAAAACAAAACACACCCAGGATTCCATCCAGAAAGAACAGCAGCAACACCCCAAACTGTGTGGTGAAATGTAGGGAGTAATAAGCCAACTTCAGGCTTAGGTAAAGAATTTGGAATTTATTTTGAATGTGATGAGAAGCCACTGGAAGATGAATGAAGAGAATGACATGATCTGATTACAGTTAAAGATCACTTTGCAACTGTGCAGAAAATGGGTTGGCAAGAAAGAAGCACTGGTGGAAACAGGAAGTCCAGCTATGGAAGTAAGCACTGAGGCTCATATGAGAACCGTGGGTAATCTAAAACAGTGAAAGACATTTTGTTTGGAATGTTTTATTTTTCTGTTGGAACATAGGTTAGGTTTCCTGTTCTGGAAATTGGACCCACATGAAACTAAGAAAAGCCATTATCCAATCCAAGGAAGGGCTGGAAAACTCCACAGCCTTCCCACCTGCCCACCTCACAACATTTCCTAAGAGCCACTTAAGCCTGAGAATAGAAAGTACAACCTTTTGCAAATGACAGAACTACTTTCTGTTTCTTAGGACGGAAGTACGGCAATCAAATGCTTTCACTTCATTCTCTCCTAATCAGGGTTGAATAGTGTGGCTCAGTGAAATAAAATTCACTCTTTGCTCACTAAGAAACAGGTTATAGAACTAAAGGAAGAACTAACCGGATGGCCCTGGTCAATCATGGTGAAATAAAGTAGACAAGTGCTATCAATAACTTAAAAATAACCTTTTAAAGTGACTCCCATAAATACATTTTGTAAAGGTGAAATTATTTAGGAGGGAATTCACAATGCTTATTCCCAAAAGAGGAATAAGCTCCTCAGGAGCTCTGGGGGATGGTCAAGAACCCTTACAAAAGGCACTAGGTCCACCATCATCAGCTCACCTCTTGAACAGTGAAGGTAATATTCAAAACCTCTTTGCTTCTTCTCCATTCCTTAAAAGAGACAAGCCCTTCTGAAAATATTTTCAGGACAATTTTACATATGTATACAACTATCATTTGATTATTATTTAATAGAAACAGATTTAAATACTAAATGATTCTCTCAAGATTCACCTCCACACCTGTCTCATGTTATGTTCCAGGTGTTGGTGGCAATCAGACCCCTCCATTGCCATGTGCTCATGGGGAAAAAAAAAGATGTATTTTTCTTCTCCACACTCTCAGAAGAGTAAATGAAAACCCACTTACAGGAAATTTCCAAAAAGGTAACTTACAAACTAAAAAGTAGATCAGTGGTTTCCTGGGCCTAAAGAACAAAGAGTAGAATGGGCCCTGGTGATGGTTGCACAACTGTGTAAATTTACAAAAAATCATTGAACTGTATACTTAAACCAGGGTGGATTTTGTGGTGTGTAATTATACCTTTGAGCTCCGGAGGATTGTTGTTTTTATTTTTTGGCTTTTGGTTTTGTTTTCTGGTACTGGAAGTTGAACCCATGAATGGTTTATTTATCACTGAGCTACATCCCCAGGCATTTTTAAAATTTTTATTTTGAGACAGGGTCTTACTAAGTTGCCAAGGCTGGCCTCAAACTTGTGATTCTCCTGCCTCAGCCTCCCAAGTTGTTGTGAATTTTTTTTTTTTTAAGTATGTGAGAACTCACTCTACTAGCACCCCAAATTTCAGGCTATTTTACCATACTTCTCACTATAAGTGGCACTATGTCCAGCAAGGGTCAACAATCTCTACCAGCAGCAGACTGAAGTATTATTTGTCCACAGTATTTATAAAACTGCAGATTTACATACCCTTCTGCTTCTAACTCACAGTGCTTATTCTCTCTAAAATGACAATCATTTCACTTTTTTTTTTTAATCAGCAAGATAACTTTTATGTGGGTAAATGTTAAGCAACAACTTGGCCAAGAAGCTAACTGGAAAAGGAAGAGAAGACCTTAGGAATAAAACTGGACAGAAGGTCACCGAGGGTACTGGGGATGAGGGGGGCCTCTGGAGCTAAGAAAAGAGGCAAGTTCCCTGGAGGAAGTAAAAAGACAAAGTTTATACAAATAATAGGTGCACTTGGCTGCCTCCTTTTCACTTTCAGTTTCTATGCTGTTCTCTGGAGGTTTCTCCAGGGTTTCCAAACAAAAAGTTCCCAGTGGCAACCTAGAGCTGGTCAACTTCCTGCAGAGGCTTGAATCCAACTGGGAGGAGCGAGGATAGCAGAGACAGCGATGGCTAAATCTAGAATACAGGGTTAAGGAAGGGGCCTGTTAGTCTCAGTAAATATTAAAAAAAAAAAAAAAAAAAAACACTAGGGAAATTCCAGCCCCAGCAAGTTTATGTCTGAGGTTTGAACTGTATTTAACAGTTTCTCAACCTGACCCAAACAGTTTCAGTTACCCAGACCCACTTCTTCAAATGCTTACTACTCTGATAAAAAAAAAAAAAAAAAAAAAATGTCCGAACCTAAACCTATGTGTAGTTCAGTGTGAAGACCCACAGCTATGGGAGGAGATGAAACCAAGAGCCAACACTAGCAAGGGCAGCAGCCTCCCATAGATTTCAGAATGTGCTTCAAACTACCTCGTACAGTTCATAGCTCCAGCAGGCTGCACCTCCTCACTCAGCCTTACCTGGGCCCTGGTCTTCCAGGACCTGCTCAACTGTAGGACTTACAATTTCATACCAGTCAGGCTTTCTTGTGGATTAGGTCCCTGTGGACCCACCAGGTGCTATGCACCAGGCCTGGAGGATATAAAGATACATCAGACAAGCCAGGAGCAGTGGCACATGCCTGCAATCCCAGTGACTAGGGAGGCTGAAGCAGGAGGATCATAGGTTCAAGGTCAGCCTCAGCAACTTAGTGAAACCCCCTTCTCAAAACAAAGGGCTGGGGGTTTAACTTAGTGCTAAAATGCCCCTGGGTTCAATCTCCAGTACCAAAAAAAGAAAAGTAAAAGATGAAACAGACAAGCTCCTTGCTTCTCAAGCAGTTACAAGATAGAAAGGAGTTAGCTGATAAATTCACTATAAATGAAAAGAGAACATGTAGCCCCAGCATCTAGTACAGGGCCTCAAACAAAGAGGCCCAGTAAAAGTGGGAAAGAAACAATGAACACCATTTATTAGTAAGTATTAATTATTTTAAAAGGGGTGATGGGAAAACATCATAAAAATATTTTCCAAGTCACTGACAGAAAAACTGGGATCCATCAGTGTCAGCCTGGCCAGGTCCTTAAACCTCCATACTCTTTTTTCCTATAACGGAGCCTCCTGGGTCCTCAGGTGCATTCCCAGGGCAGAGATATTCAAACTGAACAGTAAACAAATAAGCAGAACTTTTCTAGCATATCAGCAAGTCATCCAAAATCCAGCCACTTTTCACTACCTCCTTTCTTTGCTTTGGTCCAAACTATCGTGTTCTTTCACTTGCATCACATGCAAAAGCTTCCCTATGTGGTCTCTGCCTTGGCACAGCCTTCCTATAGCTCATTCTCAAAACAGAAGCTAGAGTGATCCTTTTAATGCATAAGTAAGACCATGTCATTCTTCTGCTCAAACCCCACCACCACTACTGTCAATGGGTCCCCAATGAGAGATAAAGCTTAATCCCTTAAAACCGCTTTCAAGGCTTTAAGTAATCTTGTCCAACTATTCTCAATGGCATTCTAAACACCAGCCATACTCTTCCTGGGAAGTTATCAATCATGCTCCCACCTCAGGGCCTTTGCACCACTGGCTATTCCTTCTGCCTAGAATGTTCTTCACCATATATCTGCATGGCTCCCTCCCTTTCCTCCTCTGTAAAGCCTTCCCTGGTCATCCCATTTTAACTTGCAACCACCTCCAATGGTCCTCCCTATCCTCTCCTTGATTTTTTTTTATTTTGTTCATCAATATCTGACATATAGCATACTTTGTTTACTTACTGTCTTAACTGACTAAAATATAAGTTCCATGAGGGCATGGATTTTTATTTGTTCACGAATGTCTCACCAGAAAGGTGGAACTGGAAAAAGAAAAAAAGAATAATTGGATGAATGATAAATACTGTTAGGAAAACAAGTCGGGGAAAATGCCAGTGTGAAAGAGGGTTGCAATCTGACATAGAATGGTCAAGCAAGATCCCACAGAGGAAATACTTAAGCAAAGTTTTGAAGGCAATAAGAGAGCAGGTCACAAAACCAGGACCAGCTAGATCACTGCCCAGAGCCCAGTGGAAAATGAAAATGTGGGGCCTTTGTTTACAAATGAAAGATTTTAAGACACAACTGAGCATTAAATCAAGTAACAATCCCTTCTAAGCATGGGGCCTTATGTAACTGCATAGGTCACACCCATGCAGCGGCTCCTGCACTCAGCCAGCTCTTCAGCTATCTGGAAAAAAACATTCCAGACATATGGAATAGCAAGTACAAAGAGCCCAAGAAGGGACAAGGCTTTGGGAATAAGCAAAGAGGCCATACTTCTAAAAAAATCAGAGATTCATAGATGCCTTTTCTGGATATTCTGATCCCAAAGGTCTGAGTTCAGCTGGACTCTTCATTTTCAGTCTGCCCCAGCACACTCCTCTCCCACCCAGGCCAGCTGAAGGAACACTGGTCTACCCCCATATCCTGAGATGTAATTGGCTTCCAGCTTTTGAATATCACTTTGGATACCCAGCTTCCAACTTGTTCCCCTTGGAAACCAGGGAAGGCAATCAAGTCTCCGTGTTCACCCCTTGTCAGAGTCTCTGTTCTGGGAAGCTTCCTGTACAAAGAGCACTACTGACTTTTACCCAGTTTCCCCACCAAGGGACTGAAGTCCTGCCTGTGACCCAGCTGGGTGGCTGAGGAGCTGCCCTCAGTAGTCAGGCTTGCCTGAGAGTTCCTGCTCCTCTAAGCTGCAGAGCTGTGCTCTCTCATGCTACACATGGAATGTTAAGGTCAACTGTTTGCCTGGATTGACTCTTAATTTCCAGGTACACTACTGTGGGCCCCTTGGTCCCCAACATCTCGTCACTGAGTCTTTTAAACAACAATTTGAATATGTTGTAGATGATCCTGGCAGTGAATATTAGAAAATTAAACTCATTCAACTTCTTTCTGTTCAGTTAAGAGAAGAAAAAAAAAACAAAAACAGAAAACATTTCTACCTTTAAGCTTCTACCTAAAATCTCATTTACCATTAAGTAAATCCAATTAATATACTCAGGTATTAATTAAACAAGAATATTACTTCACTGTATGGTATTATTATGTTCACTGGTTCTATACAACCAGTAGAGAAGTCTCCAAAAACTTCATCAACTACAGATCAGAGCCCAAGGTAATGAAATACATATATATGGAAAAACCAGTGGTTCTCAACCAGGCGTGAGTTTGCCTCCAAAGGAATGTTTGGCAATGTCTGAATGAGGAGAGGGGTGTGCTACCTGCCTCCAGTGGGTAAAGGGCAGAGATACTGCTAAATATCCTACAATGCACAGGACAGACTCCAACAACAAAGTCCATATAATCAATAGTGCTAAAATTGAAAAACATTGTAAAGGACTATTTGTGACCGCAGACTATATTTCCCAATTCATCATACCTGAGTTACATCTTAAAATCAAAAGTCTTTATAAAAGCAATGAAAAATCTGATTTACACTCAAATGGAAGGGAGTAATAAGGTTATAAGTAATAGGATTTATATTGGACAAAACATGGATTAGGAAGTATTTGATCAAAGGTACAGAACTACAGTGATCAGCTGTTTGGGAGCCGTAAGTAACTCAAGAGAAACCACAAGGCATGTGGGTAATGGGAGATCACCATGGGAAGAAAACATAGGAAATAACACTCCTGGATATCATAAAAATTCCTAGCTGTAGGCACCCTAGCCTGATAGGAAAGATGTACAGAAACCAAATAAAAAAGACTTTCCTCCTTCAGTAACCAAGATGCTGAGAGACCTCTAGATAAGAGTAGATATCAGAAGTAATATCTAGAGAAAAGCAAATCCTTTATCATTGTGTTAATTCAAGCTGATCTCAATAAAAATCATACTGGGAAAAGATCCTTACCTCTTAACTTCTTCTCTTCTGTAAAAAGATTCATTCCACCTATGTGCTAGGCTTATTGTGAGAGTCAAATAAAATCAAGATGCAATAGGACAAATGCAATGCCTGACACATAGCAAGAATTAACAAAGAGTACCTATGGGTATTTTCCAACTGGGCTTTTCTCTGGCTCTGACCCAAACCAGGCCCCACTGATACATGGAGAACTATAGGTCTATGTTCAATTTAGATAACTCCCAAGAGGTCAGAATAGGGGTTCTCCATGGCATGTCAGTATATGACTGCACAGCAAGGATCCTGCTCTCAAAATGAAAACTCAACTCAAAGTGGATCAAGGACGTAGGAATTAGTCCAGACAGCCTTCGATTAATAGAGGAAAAAGTAAGACCAAATCTTCATCACATCAGATTAGGCCCCGACTTCCTTAACAAGACTCCTAAAGCACAAGAAATAAAATCAAGAATTAATAAATGGGATGGACTCAAACTAAAAATCTTCTTCTCAGCAAAAGAAACCACCAGTGAGGTGAACAGAGAGCCTACATTTTGGGAGCAAATTTTAGCCATACACATCACAGCACTAATCTCTAGGATATATAAAGAATTCAAAAAACTTAACACTAAAAAACTAAACAACCCAATCAATAAATGGACTAAGGAGCTGAACAGATACTTCTCAGAAGAAGATATACAATCAACAAATATATGAAAAAATATTCAACATCTATTCTAATTAGAGAAATGCAAATGGAAACTACTCTAAGATTTCATCTCACACCAGTCAGAATAGCAATTATCAAGAATACAGACAACAAAAAATGTTGGTGAGGATGTGGGGAAAAAGGCATACTCATACATTGCTGGTGGGACTGCAAATTAGTGCAACCAATCTGGAAAGCAGTATGGAGATTCCTTAGAAAACTTGGAATGGAACCACCATTTGACCCAGCTATCCCACTCTTCCATCTATACCCAAAGCACTTAAAAATAGCATACTTCAGTGAGGCAGCCACATCAATGTTCATAGCAGCTCAATTCACAATAGCTAAATTGTGGAAGCAACTAGATGCCTTTCAATAGATGAATGGGTAAAGGACCTGTGGTATATATACACAATGGAATATTACTCGGCATTAAAAGAGAATAAAATCATGGCATTTGCAGGTACATGGATGGAACTGGAGAATATCATGCTAAGTGAAGTAAGCCAATCCCAAAAAACCAAAGGCAGAATGTTCTCTCTGATTAGTGCTTGCTGATCCATAATAGGGGTGAGGGTGCTTGGGAAAAATGGAGGAACTTTGATTGGGCAAAGGGGAGGGATGGATGGGAAGGATGCAAGGGCACAGGAAAGATGATGGAATGAGACGGGCATCATTACCCTAGATACATGTATGACTGCACATATGGTGTGATACTACACGGTGTACAACCAGAAAAATTTAAAGTTGTGCTGCAATTGTGTACAATGAATCAAAATACGTATTGCTGTCATATAAACTCAATGAAAATAAGTTAATTAATTTAAAAAATGTTAAATTGACAGAGAGACCTAATGGTAAACATATACCTGCTTAAATATGCAAAACAGATTACTTCCATCCTTGGCAATGAGTCGGAGTTTCACTTCAAGAGAAAAATATGATCACATTTCTTCTCACTGCTGTCTAAGGTGCTTCAGGAAAGAACACTGAAAACTGATACTCAACTCAAATGTAAAAAGGCCATCACATAGCTCAGAGTTAATTATAAGTAATTTTAATGAAACAATTTGTTCCCTCAGGTTTCCATGTTCTTCCCAGAGGTGTAATGCAATATACCCAAGACGCACACACATAAATTTGTAATAAACACAGCCCTCTCCACAGGTGTCACATTCACGGTTGCCAGTGAGCCCAGGGGTGTAATTTCACTTCTAAATAAAGAAGCATAATCGATAGAACCAGTACCATACAACGGGCACAACTGTACCCTTCCTGACTCATCATAGAGCTTGTTTACAAGGAGAACAGAATCCACCTCAGTGCGGCTTTGAGTAAATATATAGTAGTGAGATGGCGAGAGCAAATCGGGTGAAGGTGGCTGCCGGTGATACCAAAGCCCGGGTCCTCTTTGATCTTCCTCACGCAACTGATCTGTTCAGAGTCTGGGCAGGGCGCTGGGAACTGGAGGCAGCTACCTGGGGAGGGAGCACTGGCAGACCAGCTTGGGCGACCATCGCTGCAGCCAGCAGCGCGCGCCAGGCGAGAGCTTGGGGCCGAGCCGCGCGGGGACGGCTGGCTGCCGTCTCCACACCCGAGTCCTCCCGTCCCCCTCCCCCGCCCCGGAGCCGCCAGCCCGGGCCGCGGCGGCGCGCCCTGCTCACCGTGACTCCGTACTTGAGCGCGATGCCCTGCAGCGTGTCGTCGGCGCGGACCCGGTGCTCCACCAGGCGCTCGATGACGCCGGCGCCCAGCGGCGCCCGCACGCTGGCGGTGCTGCCGTACGAGCGGGTCTTGGTGCGGGCCAGGCTCACCGACAGCTCGGCCTCCTCGGACTCCGAGCCGGAACGCGAGCGCGGCGGCGGCGAAGGGGCTAAGGGCCGCGGCGCGCGGGGGCCGCCTTCCCGCAGGGACAACGCGGGCGAGGAGTCCGCCATGGGTCCTGCCGAGGCCGCCAGGTCGGGGAGCTGCCAAGGGGGCGGTGCCTCCTCTGCCGCCGCCGCCGCCGCCGCCGCCTCCTCTTCCTCCTCACAGGGGCTGCGGCTGGTCGTTCCGCGGGGGCGGCGGGCGGGAAGCCGAGGAGGGGAGCTGCGGGCCGGGCATGGCGGGCGTCTCCCTCCTGCAAGGCCTGCCTTCCCCGGGCGCCGGCGACACAGGCGCACCTACCAGGCCAAGAGCGAAGTGAGCGCCCGCAGCAGTCTGGCGGACTGCAGCAGCTCCACCCTGCCGCCCGAGCCGGCCGGGCCCTATGGAGCGAGGAAGCGGGGGCGCGCCAAATCCTGCGGCCCTAGGGGTTAAGAGAGGCCCATCCGGAGGCGTCCTTGTCCTCTAGTGGACCCCGGGACCTGGACTTTGCTGACAAAGCCTAAGTAGAACCGGGTCTTAGAAGCAGTGAGGGGGAAAAAAACCTCCTGGAAGCATTGCTCTGCCTCTTTTATTGATTCCCAGCAGGGACCAGCTTGCCCAGACATTCAGGCACTTTCAATGCCAAAGGTACTTTCCTCCCCCAACCCGTTTACTCTGATGACCTAAAAGTCCAGGTCACAGAAACATTAAGATCATCAAACACAGCTTCCCTAGGCCCATCTCAACTCTACTAGAAGTTCTTAAAACATAACCCCAGGAGGGATAGCGCTTTTAAAGGCTGGTGGGTGGCCTCGAACTAACCCTCCAGTTGTTTGGAGTTCACTCACCTTTTCACAACCGCTTACTAGCTACAGTTTTTTTTCTCCTGGCTCACTAGTTGGAATTTGCCATATACATCCATCTGTTGTTTTTTCTTACTGGTTTCCTTTTTGACACCTGAAAGCATAATTCCCCTCGGTACTATTGTTAAATCCACCTAAGAACTCTTATCTGTACTCTTCATCTAAACACGTTCTCCTCCAAGACACCCTCTCCTCAACACCCTGGTTTCAGGCATGTTATACAAAGATTCAGGCACATTATACTAGATTCTAATATCCTAGTTTCTATAGTATTTTGGACAGCTTTCCAAAAATATCTCCATAGGTAGATCAGGAGACAGGAAGTTTGATTTATTGGCTGAAGTTTTGATATATTACTGTGTTGGACAGAGGCAAAGGGAATAGCTCTGTGTTGGACAGAGGCAAAGGAAAGAGGTGGGAAAGAAGCAAGTTGTCCCCATATCACCCTTCCATTAAGAAACTTTTATCGTGGCTCTCTGAGGACAGCAGCATCAATATAAAGCCAAATTGGCATTCAAGTTCCTCTTCCTATTTTTATTATTTATGCAATGGTCATCTATAACTCATTCCATATATTCCAAATGTTCCTGCAAAACAGAGCTACTTGAACTTGCTTACTTATTCCTACATCCATGCCTTACTTATGCTATGCCCTCCATCTGTAATTCTACTCTTCCAAATACCCTACCCTAAAAAAAGTCTACATTTTTTAAATCTTTAAGGTCTTTCCCAAATAATATATCCTCCATGAGATTTTTTTCTTAATCTTCCCAATTGTTCCTCTCCCTCACCTGCCCAGTTGTTTCTTTGTCTTCCAAATGTGCTTTGTACCTCTTGTTTTCTTTTGAACTCATTGTGTGTTGTTTGAATCATTCATGCACTTGTCTGATCTCCACCACTGATAAATGCTGATGGAAAGCATAACTAGGTCTTACTCATCTTTTAAGCTCCAGCAGTACCTAGCTCCTAAATTCACAAGTAGTGTAATTGAGATGTAACAAAAAGATCCTGAAGTCTGAATTAGATTGAATAGCTCAAGCCTGCCATGCATGAACTTCTGGGTGGTATCCAGTGTGCCCCTTCCAAGACTCAAGAGAGAGGCAGAACCCCAGGGTCTCTACACATACATAAAATCAGGTAATGTTTCAAAAAAGAAGTATCCACCTTCAAAGAGTTTACAGTCTAGCAATGAGACAGCATATAACAAGTTTTCCATCAGAAAAGCATAGTAAAAGACTGGATGATTCTATCTGAAGATTAAAGAACTAGGTCACATAAGCTGTTATTAGTTGGTCAGTGCAAAAAATTCCATAATTAACTTTTTTCTGCTTTTTTATTTTTATTTTTTGTTTTGTTTTTGATACTGGGAATTGAACCCAGGGGCACTGAACCACTGAGCCATCTCCCCAGCCCTTTTAAAAATATTTTATTTAGAGACAGGGTCTTTCTGAGTTGCTAAGTGCCTCACTAAGTTTCTGAGACTGGCTTTGAACTCGAGATCCTCCTACCTCAGCCTCCCAAATTGCTGGGATTACAGGCATCCGCCACTGTGCCAGGCTCCATAATTAATTTCAATTAGTTCCAATCAATTAGGAATGATATTACAAGCTGTATTTCTTTCTTTCTTTTTTTTTTTTTGGAGATTCACAGTGCACATAAGAATAATGAAGCTCTAGAAGTAAACTATTTTATTTCATTTGACACTGCATTTCTCAAACAGATGTAACTGTAGAAACTCTTGTCTCAGAACTCCTGCAGTTTGAGAAATGTTGAATTAAAGGGTAAATACAGATCTAAATAAGGAAACAGGAAGATAAATTTGAAAACTGAGGCCTGGTATGGTGGCACACACCTGTAATCCCAGCGATTTGGGAGCCTGAGGTAAGAAAATCACAAGTTCAAAGCCAGCCTCAGCAATTTAGCAAGGCACTAAGCAATTTAGTGACAGCCTATCTCAAAATTAAAAAAAAAAATAAAAAGGGCTGGGGATATGGCTCAGTGGTAAAGGGCCCCTGGGTTCAATCCCTAGTACCAATTTTTTTCCTTTTATATGTATCTACATACCAGAGCACAAACTTCACAATTAATAAAATATCAGAAGCATTTATTTTGAGAAGACTATTGAAAGGAAGACTTCTGTTACTAAATCTATTTAACATGGCTCTGGATGTCCTTGGCAAAAGAAAGGGACAAAAAGAAGAGAAACTTAAAATGAAATGAACAAACCTTTGTTTACATATAGCAGGTACTATGGCTTCTATGTATCCCCCAAAGGCCCGTATGTTAAAGGTTTGGTCCTTCGCCCATAGCACATTTGGAAGGTAGCAGAACCTTTAAGAGGTGGGCTCTAACTGCAAGTGTTCCTATGGGAATATGCCCTTGTAGGGAATATTAAAACCATGATCTCTCTTCTCTCCTCTTTTCTTCTCTTCTTCTCCTTCCCCCTCCTTCCCCCCCTCTCTCCCCTCCCCTCATCTTCTCTACTTTTTTGGTTGCCATGGGCCCAAAGGCAATGGAGGCAAACAGATTATGGACTTAAACTATAAACCACAATAAACCTTTCCTCTCTTTAGGATCATCTCAGGTATTTTGTCACAGTGACAGAAAACTAACACAGTCAATAATAATAAATGTTGACAGGCTACACAGATAATGTCTACAACAGAAATGGTTCAAGCTATTAATATTTTTTTAAAGAGAGAGAGAGAGAGAATTTTAATATTTATTTTTTAGTTTTCGGCAGACGCAACATCTTTGTTTGTATGTGGTGCTGAGGATCAAACCCGGGCTGCACACATGTCAGGCGAGCTCGCTACTGCTTGAGCCACATCCCCAGCCCCAAGCTATTAATATTTAATCAAAATTACAACTGAGTGCATTGGTGGACAGGTGTATGTCCTGTGACTTGGGAGGCTGAGGCAGGAGGATTCCAAGTTCAAGACCACCCTCAGCAATTTAGTGAAACCCTCAGCAACTTAGCAAAACACCGATTCAAAAAAATAAAAAAGACTATGGGTGTAGCTCAGTGGTAAAGCACCCTTGAGTAAAATCCCAAGTACCCACCCCCCAAAAAAGTTAGTCAAAGTTACAGAATACAAAAATAATGTGCAAACATCAATTGCATTACTCAATCAGAGAAAAATAAGTGTTAAAAAGATGATATTCCACTTCCCAACAAAAATACCTAGGAATAAATTTAGATAAAAAGATATATACATGGAAAAATATGAAACTTTGTTGAAGGACATAACAGAAAATATAAGTAAAAACAGATATATACAAAATTTATGAATAGGAAATGATAAAGTAATGAAAACATAATTTTCTTCCTAAACTAATGTATAAACTCATTAAAATCCAAAAATCCCCACAGGATTCTTCAAAGGCCTGGCAAAGTTATTCTAAAATTCATATGAAAGATAAGAGCTAAGAAGAGATGAAATATTCCTTTTTTTAGTTCAAATTTAATTTTTTAAATAATAGCTTTATTGAGGTATACTTCATACATCATAACATTATTTATTTATTTGTTTGTTTGTTTTTATTTAGAACAAGTAACAGCATGCATTTATACAATTGAGAATAATTCAAAAGAGGAGGAAAATTCTGGGATGGGAGATTAATAAATTTCTGGCATAATGTCCTGGGGGTAAAATCCATTATATAAATGAAAGGGTCAATCTCAGAGGTGGCACAAAATTTATCTCTATTAATAAGAAGGTAAGGCAAAATTTAGGTATAAATACTAGTAGGCGGATATATGTGGGAATGGGAGCTTGTACTTTCTCTTTAAAATTTTTTTTTAGTTGTAGATGGACACAATACCTTCATTTTGTTTATTTATTATTTTTGTGTAGTGCTGAGAATTGAACCCAGTGCTTCACACATGCTAGGAAAATGCTCTCCCAGTGAGCCACAATGCCATCCCCATACTTTTTCTTTTGATAACATTTTTTTTTTTCAGTAAAAGTGAAGGTAATGTCACTAAGAGGACAAATGAGAAAAAAAGTGTTAGATGTCAAGGAAAAAAGGAAATATGAAATGGAAGGACATGAAAGTGAAGGAACTGGGAAATACAACTTCCTGTCTTAAGAGTCATTACATGAAGTAACAATTTTTTTTCCGGCACTGGGAATTGAACCAAGGGGTGCTTAACCACTGAGCCACATCCCCAGCCCTTTTTAACTTTTTAAATTTGAGACAGGGTCTCACAAAGTTGCTTAAATCCTTATTAAGTTTCTGAGATTGGCTTTGAACTTTCCATCCTCCTGCCTCAGCCTCTGAAGCCACTGGGATTTACAGGCATGTGCCATGGTAACTGGCTAAGGTAACAAATTTAAGAGAGATAAGTTAACATGACTATGTAATTTTACCCAGTCATGTTCATCTGCATGGTGTAGGTATGAAATAGGAAAATAATTTAATTAAACCCATGGTTGGAGTTTTGCCAAGCCAGTATAGAAAGGGTCAAGGAAATTGAGGATTCATGCAAGGGAACAATGACAATGATTGATCCCAGAAGTTAGGTCATGTAAGAATGTACTTGAGTTGCTGAGGGATGCAAGGTAGAATGAAAAATTGTATGTTGTTGGGATAAGACTCTTGGAAATGCCTAGAAAGCATTGCTAAGACTTAGAATACTTGAGAATGCATTTAAGTTTGTCCCCAATGCATTTTCCTCCCGGAAGCCTTCTCGATTCTACATATTCAAGTCTTACCTACCTTTCTTGGTCCAGTCGTTAAACCATCCTCACCTTGAAACTTTCCTGGATTCTCCCAAGCTAAAAGAAATCCCAACATCTTTGCAGCTTCCATTGAATTTCACCTAAGCCCTGTTTATTGAAATGCCTTGGATATAGCCTTAATTCCAACAGCCCCTGAGTAACTTTATGGTTCATTCTGCTCTCCCATATATCTAAGCCTATTTTTAAGCACATAGCAGAACAATAATGTCATAATGATCATTTGAAATAATGGGCTCTCTGGGATCAAATCTCCTTCACAATGAAGTCAGGATGATAAAAGAAAAAAACATCAGAAATGGCCATGTTAATGAGATTTATATGTCTCAAAGGGCAATTTTCACTCTTAAATATATTTTTTAAATGTGTATTGGAGAAAAATCCTTAATTATACTTTAATCATTTGTGAATCATCAAAAATGTCAGAGCTGAATTTCGGAAAAATTAGGAATTCAGTGTTTTACCATCCCTTCTTGTAACTCTCTGATTTGGGAGTGAACCGTCTACTCTAGCACTAATTTGCTTGTGTTTGCCACCCTCAAAATCCCTGCCCCATAGGAAAATCTCTGATACTAACTTAAACAGGCAAATGCATTTAACATATTTTAATCTATTAGGTTCTGTCTCCTTTCAATAAAATTGAAGGACTTGGTGAGTAGATTAAGCAGGTTTGGTGGGGCAAGTGCACTTGTATAAAAGAATTAAATACATATTGGTTAAGCCCCCTGAGAAGAAAAGCATTATTTATTTCCTTTAGGGTCACTGAGAAATGGGGAGAAGAGGGAGGTTGGTTGATATTTTTTTCCCCTTTCCTGGGATTTTTCTGCTTCTCCTGGAAAAATATACTGAGGTCTATTTTCTCTTTAGTCTACTGAAGTATTTTTTTGGTAGAAAGTGCAAGCAGATGAAAAGCAGATGGTTTCATCGAAGTTATGGATTGGCTTCCATTTTTTTAATATTTATTTTTTAGTTTTAGTTGGACACAATATCTTTATTTTATTTATTTATCTTTATGTGGTGCTGAGGATCGAACCCAGGGCCTTGCACATGCTAGGCAAGCGCTGTACTACTGAGCTCCAACCTAAGGCTTCCACTTTTTTAGGCCCATCTTACCAGCACCAGAGAGACCTTTAACTCTCTCAGGACTCTGCTGAATACATACCAGGCCTTCTCTTCTTGAACTTTCTGTGGATAGATGATTTATGAATGGCCATTTCTAATTTTATTTTTGTCTCAAGACATTTTTTGTGATATTCTCATTTTCTGTGTATTTAGTTATTTGTTTATTTTTATTTATTCTTTTTAGTTATATATCACAGTTGAGTCAATTTTGACATATTTATACAAACATGGATTATATCTTCTAATTAGGATCCCAGTCTTGTGGATATACACAATATTTACATTCACTGTGATGTATTCATATATGCAAGTAGGAAATTAATGTCAGACTCATTTCACTACCTTTCCTATTCTTATCCCCTCTCCCTTCCCTTCATTCCCCTTTGTTTAATCCACTGAACTTCTATTCTTTCCTTCTTCCCTACTTGTGTATTAGCTTCCACCATATAGCAGAGAGAATATTTGACCTTTGTTTTTTTGTTGGGATTGGCTTATTTCACTTAGCATGATTCAACCATTTACCAGTATATGTCATTAAATTATTATTCTTTATGGCTGAGTAAGATTCTATTTTGTATATATACCACAATTTATCTCATTTTCATATATTTTCTACTTATTTGTATGTTTGATTGAGAAGTTGGTGATAAAAATGTATAACATTAGAGTAGTATGCATCCTTGTAAATAAAGCTATCACTGTAGCCATGGTACTTTTACTTATATGATAGTTTAATATTTCTCTAAGGAAATAACTATTAACAAGAGTAAAGAGTTATTTGTTATAAGGTAGGTTAACGTTTGAAATACATTTTATTGTTAAAGGAAAGACAATTACAATATTTAGTCACAGTATTTTACTTTATTGAAGTATTCAGTCTTCTGCAACAATTAATAGAGTACATTGGTGTATATTTGGTTTTTAACCCTGTGACTTTTAGTTCCTGGTTTTGCTGTTTGCACAGGATGGCAAGAAGGCATGGTCCGGATTTGATGTAAGTTGGATTTGGTCCAAGCGAGAAGATGTCACTGAAATAAGACACTGAATTGACTTGAAGTGGATTTCAGCTCTGGCATGCTTTAATATTTACATTTCTCTGTCATCACCAAGTTTGCCAAACCTAGTTCTGGTTCTGAAAAGATTAGGGGGAAATGGCATCATTCAAACATACAGAAAAAGTCTGGAAAATAGCTCTGCAGAAATTCCAGGTAGTGGCCTGGTGCAGTGACACACACCTGAAATCCCAGCAGCTTGGGAGGCTAAGGCAGGAAGATTGTGAGTTCAAAGCCAGCCTCAGCAATTTAGCAAGGTTGTAAGCAACTTAACAAAAACTTGTTTCAAAAAAAAAATAAAATTAAAAAAAAAAAAATATATATATATATATGTATATATATCTCACATATATATATATATAAAGGGCGGGGGATGTGACTCAGTGGTTGAGCACCTTAGATTCAATCTCCCGTACCAAAAGAGAAAGAAAAAAAAAAAGTTCCAGGTACCCTAATTGGGATGAATTTTTATTGCTCCTAGTCAATGAGTTAATTATCGTGCACATCCCTCGTGGGCAAGGGAAAGGGTTCCCTTCTGGAGGGCTGGGCTGGCTAAGAAATAAAAGCTAAGAAAATAGTACTACGAAATAACCACAGGACACAGAAACACAGTTTCAGCGCCGGCCAGAGACACACAACCTTATGTATCCAAACAAGAGAGACCTAAAAGGCAGAGCCATAAACAATGTGCTTAAACAAATACATAAAGATATAGAAGCCAGTTGCAGTGAAGCATGCCTGTAATCCCAACTACTCAGGAGGCTGAGGCAGGAGGATCACCAGTTCCAGGCCAGTGAGATCCTGTCTCGAAATAAAAAATACAAAATACTGGGGATATAGCTCAGTGGTAGAGCACCCCTGCGTTCAACCCCAGTACAGTGGAGAAGAAAACAATTAATAGAGGGTGACATTCTCAATGAGAGACTAATGGATAAGAATAGTACAATCATGATGGAACTGGAGAGCATAATGCTAAGTGAAATAAGACAGACTCAGAAAGTCAAGGATCGAATACTTTCTCTCATATGTAGAATCTGAGAGGAAAAAGGAAATAAAAAAGAGATCTCACTGAAAACAGAAGAAGGACCACTGGAGTAGAGGATGGGGTCAAGGGGGAGGGAAAAAAGGGAGAGGAAGTGGAGGTACTGGGGAGTTAATTGATCAACCTTTGTTATTTGCATGTATGAATATGTCATACAATGAACCTGCTATTATGTATAATTATAATGCACCAATAAAATCATAAAAGAAAGAATAGTGCAACCAGGAAACAGAACCATAAATGCATGAGGACTTCATCTGTGACAAAGATGGCATTGTCTATCACTGGGGAATGGTTTATGAAATACATAAAAATCAAGGCAAGTGGTCATCTACACCTGTACTCCCTGTTCTATGCAAAATTTAGTTTCAGATAAAAACTTAATTGAGAAAGACAAAACTTTTAGAATATACAGAGAGATACAATCCCAGAGTAAAAAAGGGTTTCTCTGGTAAGGCAAAAATAGAGTACTCATAAAAGAAAGATTGACAAGCAAGACAGAATTAAAAAAAGAATTTTGCCTAACAAAAAAACACCTTAAAGAAAATCAAACAAGTTAGAAACTGAGAGAGGATACAGGTATCCCAAGAAACCAAAAATGTTTGAATAAAATATTTGAAGTATGCCTCATTACATAAAATGCAATTAATTTTTATATGAAAATCAGGATCCAAATAGATTCTGAAAATTAAGCATGATATATAAAATATTATATACTGTAAGTTATATATATATATATATATATATATATATATATATATATAATTACATACAATATTTATATACACACTAGCCAAAAGTATACCAACTGGCATACTAGGAACATTGATATACAAGTATCTGTTCCCATCTCTGCTTTCAATGGCTTAGGGTGGATACCTATAAGTGGAATTACTGGTTCATGTGGTAATTCTATGTTTGTCCTTTTGAGTAAAAGTAACCAAGCTGTTTTCCATAGTAGCTATACCATTTTACATTCTCACCAGCCATGTATGAGGGTCCAAATTTCCTCATATCTTCGCTAATACTTGCAATTTTCCTTTAAAAAATTATTGTAGCTGTCCTAGTATGTGAGACAGTATTTCATTCATTTTGGGTTTTTTGGGGTTTGGAGTGTGTGTGTGTGTGTGTAGGGGGCAGTGCTGGGGATGGAACCTAGGGCCTCCATATGTTAGACAAATACTCTACCACTGAGACACACTCCCAGACCTCATTTTGGTTTTAATTTTCATCTCACTAATGACTAATAGTGTTGAGCATCATTTCACATGCTTATTTGCTATGTGTATATATTCCTTGGAGAAATGTCCATTTAAATTCTTTGCCCATTTTTAAAAATTTGGAGTTTAGTCTTTTTTGTTTTTGCATTATTGATATTTTATATATATATTAAACCCTTATCAGATATATGACTTGCAATGTTTTTGTTTTCACATTCTGTAGCTTGTATTTCCACATCTTTTGTTTTAGGTGTTATGAATTTAATTGAAGGCCTTTTATAGATTAATCATGCATTCAACCATTGAGCTACATTCCCAACCCCTTCATTTTTGGTTAATGTTCTTTGTTGGACACAATTTTTCAATGTTAATAAAGTCCAATTTTATTTTTTTAAGTGTTTATGCTTTGGTATCATATCCAAGAATCCATTGCCAATCCAAGGTCACAAAGATGTACCCCTATGTTTTCTACTGAGTGTTAGGGTCTTAGCTCTCATATTTGTGCCACTGATCAATTTTGAATTAATTATTTAAATTGGCTTGAGATAGGAGACCAAATTCATTCTTTTGCATGAGAAAATCAAGTTTGCCCAGCACCATTTGAAGAAACTATTCTTTGTCAATTGGACTTATTGCTCTTGTCAAAAATCAACTAATGGTCTGGGAATATTGCTCAGTGGTAGAGTTTTTGGCTAGCCTTCATGAGTGCATGGGTTGGATCCTCTGAATTGCCAAAAGGAAAATAGAAAAATTAACTGGCCCTAGATATGTGGTTTATTTCTGAACTCTCAATTATACTCCACGGTCTGTAAGTCTCTCCTCATGCCAAAACTAGTGTTTTCATTTTGTAGTAAGTTTTGTAATTTCCAGAGCACAAGCCTTCCACTTCCTTGGTTAAATCTATTCCCAGGAATATTATTCTTTTAGATACTACTGTGAATGAAATTTCTTTTTAAATTTTCTTTTCCAATTGTCCATTGCTGGTGAATAGAAGCATCTGATCTGATTTGTGTGTATGTTAATCTTGTTCTCTACAAATTTGCTGAATTCTTTTATTAACTATAATAGCTTTCTTTTTTAAAAAAGAGAGAGAGAGAGAGAGAAAGAGAGAGAATTTATTTATTTATTTATTTAGTTTTTGGTTGACACAACATCTTTGTTTGTATGTGGTGCTGAGGATCGAACCCGGGCCACACACATGCCAGGGGAGGGCGCTACCGCTTGAGCCACATCCCCAGCCCTATAGTAGCTTTCTTGTGGATCCTTTTCTACATATAGAATCATGTGATCTGCAAATAGAGACAGTTCTACTTCTTCCTTTCCAATTTTGATGCCTTTTCTTTCTTTTTCTCGTGTAATAGGTCTTGCTATCCAGTAACATAATAAACAGCAGTGGTGAAAGAGGAAAGAGGACGTGGTACCCTTACCTCATTTCTGATTTTTGTTTTTCCCCATTGAGTAGGATGTTAGCTGTGGGTTGTTCATGTCCAGAAACTTTCCTTCCATTCCGTGTTTTCTGAGAGCTTTTTTTAAAATAACTTATGAATACTGATATTGTCAAATGTCTTTCCTGCATCAATTGAGATGATAATGTGTTTCCCCTTTATTTTATAAATATGACATGTTCTACAAATAAGATGCCCATTTTCTTATGTTAAATAGCCTGAATTTCTGGGATAAATTCCACTTGATCATGGTGTATAATCCTTCTAATGCACTGTTGGATTCAGTTTGCTTGTATTTTGTTGAAGATTCATAAAGGATATTGATCCATATGTAATTTTCTAGTGTTTTTCTCTGATTTGGGTATCAGGGTGATATTGGCCTCATAGAATGATGTTCTCTCCTGTACTAATTTTTTAAGCATAAAAATAATTGGTGTTAATTCTTGAAATGTTTTGTAGAATTCACCAGTGAAGCCATCTGGTCCTAGGCTTTCTCTGTTGGGAGAGAGTGGAATTCAATCTCTTTTTCTTTTGGGGGGATGCGGGGGATACCAGGGATTGAACTCAGGGGCACTTGACCACTAAGCCATATCCACAGCCCTATGTTGTATTTTATTTAGAGATAGGCTTTCACTGAGTTGCTTAGCGCCTCGCTTTTGCTGAGGCTGGCTTTGAACTCACCGTCCTCCTGCCTCAACATCCCAAGCTACTGGGGTCAATCTCTTTTCTTGTTGTAGGTCACTAAGACTTCAGTTTCTTCTTGATTCAGTTTATATAATTTGTGTGCTTCTAGGAATTTGTTCACTTCATGTAGACGAATTCATTGGCATACAATTATTCATAGCATTCTTTTATTATCATTGTGTCTGGTCAGTACAATGTCCCCACTTCATTCCTGATTTTAGTTATTTGCACCTCCTCTTTTTCTCTTTGTCAATCTAGCTAAAGGTTTGCCGGCTTTCAAAGATTGAAATTTCATTGATTCTATTATTTTCCTAACCTCTGTTTTTCTTAAATTAACTTCAATTTTTATTCCTTTCCTCTGTTAGCTTTGAGTTTGATTTGCTTTTCTTTTTCTAACTTATCAAGGAATAAAGTTAGGTTATTGAGTTTAGTTCTTTCATTCTTTTCTTGTTTGTTTTTTTTTTTTTTTTTGGATTGGGGATTGAACCCAGGGGTGCTCTACCACTGAGCTACATCTCTATCCCTTTTTATTTTTTATTTTGAGACAGGGTCTTGATAAGTTACTTAGGGCCTAAGTTGCTGAGACTGGCCTGGAACTTGCCATTCTCCTGCCTCAGCCTCCCACATCACTGAGATTAGAAGTATGTGCCACTGAGCCCAACTTGCTCTCCCTCCTTCTCTTCCTCCCTCCCTCCCTCTTTCTTTCTTTTTCTTTCTCTCTTTCCTTCTTGTCCATCTTCCTTCCTTCCTTCCTCTTTCTTTCTTTCTTTCCTTTTTGAATGAAAGAAGTTTATTTAAGAAGTGTTTCCAGTGCCTCACACATGCCAGGCAAGCGCTGTACCACTGAGCTACATCCCAGCCCACATCCCAGTCCTTTTAATTTAATTTTTTTTTTAGTTATAGATGGATACAATACCTTTATTTAATTAATTTATTTATTTTTATGTGGTACTAAGGATCGAACCCAGTGCCTCACATGTGCTAGGCAAGCACTCTCCCACTGAGCCACAACTCCAGCCCCTTATTTTATTATTTTTAAAATTTTGAGATGGAGCCTTGCTAGATGCTGAGGCTGGCCTTGAACTTAGGACCCTCCTGCCTTAGCCTCTTTAGTTGCTGGGATTACAGGTGTGTACCACTGCATCTGGCATATTATTTCTTCTGTAAATATTCAGTTTATCACTTCAAAAGATAAGGACTCTAAAAAACATGATCATGATGCCATTATCATATCCAAAACATTTCAAATAGAACCTTCACATAATCAAACATCCCGTGTTCATATTTCCCCCAATTGTGTCATTAATGTTTTTTTTTTTAAACAGTTACTTTGTTCAAATAAAGATCCACATATTCCATTTGGGTTGTCTATTGTAGTTCCATGTATATGTAAGCTCTTCCTCCCTGTTTTATTTTTCTTGCAACTTATTTATCGAAGAAACTGTGTTGTTTGTCACGTAGTTTCCCATATTCTGGATTTTGCTGATAGTTACACTGTGCGTCATTTAACATAATCACTATTACATAGTGATTCACTTTAAAATACTTGCTGCCAATTACATTATGAATAAGATTTAATTCATACATCATCAGCATAGTTGTTGCCCTTATAGTCCTTAATAACAAACTTTTTGGTGTACATAACACAAATGATCACATTTGATCTTTGTAACATCCCTATGTGTTATTACTTTATATATGTATATATACATACATAGTAGTTTTATATATATGTATATATACATATATATAGTAGTTGGACACAATACCTTTATTTTATTTATTTGTTTATTATTTATTTTTATGTGGTGCTGAGGATCGAACCCACACCTAGCATGTGCTAGGTGAGTGCTCTACCACTGAGCCACAATCCCAGCCCCCTATGTGATATTACTCTTTTTCTCTACATTTCCCTGTGGTATTATTATTCTTAGTCTAGAGGTGAAGAAAATAAGGCTTAGAGAAGTTAAAGCAATTGTGCCACGGTCAATCTCCCAGTAAATATCTGGGTTCAAACCTGTCTGTCTGATGTTAAAATCCATGTTGTTATCTGTGATGCAATAAGATGTACTCACATTTCCTTTGCCTGTGATTTTATGGTGGTTGGTTGTTTTTATCAGTTCTAGGAAGTAGTCTTTCAGTCTACCCAAAGGACTTACTTTCAGGTTTCATCTTAGGATGAAAGTCACACTTAGGATGCCTTCAGCTTAAAGTAACAGAAACCATGTCTCAAATTGACTCAACAATGCAGATATTTATTATCTCATGTAACAAGAAATCCAGAAGGAAAATAGCACCAAAGCTGATTGGTTTAATGACTTGACAACATTGTAGACCCCCAGTTCATTCTGTCTCTTCACTCTGCCATCATCAGTGTACTGTTTTGGTTCTGAAGCTGGATCCTCTGATGGTTTTAAGATGGTCATTCTAACTTCAGGTCACACAGCCAGATACAATAGCATCCAGTGGAGACGGTGCCACATTTCCCTTTATGTCTCTTAAGAACAAGGAAAACTTTCCCAGAAGTGTTTTCAGCAGACTTCTCCTTGGGTCTTACTGGTCAGAACAAAGCCAGGTACCCACTCCTAATCTTGTACAGTTAAGAGGATCCTATTCCTTTTTCCCACAATAAGCTTAGGAGTATGCCTCTGAGGTAATGTTAGTGCCACGGTCCCTGATGGAAGAACACTCATATGGAACTCTGTAAAGAAAAACATGAGAGCGGACTGGAAGTTGAATAGGCAACCCATAATATCTACTACCTGTTCCCAATGAGGTGTGATACATATCCCATTTTGAATAACTAAAGTACTTCACTATAACTGCCACATAGATTTTTTTGTTTTACTTTTTGCCATGTGACATTTGTTGTCAATATATCAACTTCCTCGTTTACATAAAGAAGAGGCAACACAAGATGATTGGTAAGTTCCCTTCCAGCTCTAGAAGTTCTGTTTCATTTCAACACTTTCACTTTCCAAAAAGTAATTTGAAAAGTTAAACTTTATAAGATATGGTCCAGAAATGATGATGGGTTTCAACTAAGTCATAAACCTGGCTCACATTCTTTCTTTCTTTTTTTTTTTTTTTTAAAGTAATGTTCCATTCATTTCATCATGTGTAGCCATCTTTTTTGTGAGGAACTATGTGAAAATCAAAGAAATAAGATACTACCAAGTATCTTTGCTACTCTTCATTACAATATAAATAAAACTGCTTCATTATTTTTAGGCTACCATCAGCTTTCTCTAGAAAACCTATGGCTGGATCTGTAAGCAGCTCTGTTCCTATTTAACGAAAGGCACAATATTTAACAAATGCACAATATAAAAAAGTCAGACAAACTGTTATACAGGATATTTGGAATAACAAATAAATGGGAACATTTGAGACTATGATTTAAATGGGTTTGGTCCATTTCATTTAATTCTTTTTTTTTTCAAACTGAGAAAAAGCAGTTTTAACAACACACACATCATTCATAGGACTTTAAACAAGATGTAGTATAAAAATATTAAAAAGAAAAAAAATGAATGAAGAGGGAAATCTGCATTTACTACCTAAGAACTGGTGGACTCACTGGCTGACACGACTCTTAAGAAAACAAATGCACAGATAATGAGGTGCACCAACACTGCTGATGAGTGAGAAATAACCACCAAGATCATGCTTAACTGCTCTACATGGCCAGCCACCTGTACCTATTCTTGCCCCCTCAGAGACAAACCAGAAGAGTCAACTACTAATTCTCCAACTCAAGTCACTTGTTAATGGGTCATTTCTCAAAAATTTTATTATTTCTTTGATTTAAAAATTATTCTTAAAGACCCTACACATTATTAGTGGTCAGTCCCCACCAAGTATAATCTGTTTTGATAAAAATAAAAATGCAAATGCTCCAACTAAATCTGGATGATAACATGCCATTACCTATCATTTACATCTGGGGAGATTTTGTGAAGTTAAAAGCAAGCTACTACTTGCATTTCAAAATGAAAAAAGCGCCAACCTTCCAAAAAGTGACAAAGGCACCACTGCCATCAGGAGATAGACAGCAAATGTACAAATGCTCTTACTTTACTGCTATGTAGATGTGTTTTCTGCATGAGCCTCTTCACTTAACTAACAGAACTATATTTTCAGCTAACAAGAAAAGCAGGTTAGAAAAGGCAAATGGTTACACACAAAAGCATAAACACAAGTATCTTAATTTTCAGCTTGCAATAAGGGTAATAAGTTTGACATATATATCCAGATAATTAAACAAGGTGATTTTGGGCACAGTAATATTGCCAAACACACCACCACTCAGTGCAAGCTTTGTTTGCCAAGTCCCAAAAGCAGCCTGACATTCTCCGTGCAATGAACATTTTCTCCCTCTCTACCATCCCATTCACTGGGCAACAAGAGGAGCAAGACAAAGCATGGGGACTCAAGAGGGTGAAGGAAAATACTTTATTTGGGAGAAAAACCATGGGCTACTTGTGCTAAAACAGAATCACACAATTTCTGAGAACCCAAATGCAAATACTGACTGGACTATAACCTGGAGAATGAAGATATCTACCAGAGTCATAAATAAAAGGGCATAAACTGATGTCTGGCCATTTATTTTAAAGGGACAGATGAAATATTTTTCTTTTAATGGAGAAACACAATTAAAAATAGAGATTTTTCTTATTGTAACTGCTAAATAAAAATGTATAAAAGTGGTTTTAAATTTGATGGGCAGTTATCTGTTGAAACTGCAATACAAAAGGGTCACTTAAAAAAAAAACCTGAATAACCCACTTGTCCCCCACCCCGTCAATGTACATGATTAGAAAATATTTGCACACTATAATTACAAACAATATGCTTTGAGATTTTGTACACTTTACACAATGAAAAATGAGAAAAATATGGACACTTATAAAATTACATACACATAATGTATCTACAAAGTATTAAATTACAGAGCGAAAGCCCTCATTGTAGGGCAAATAGATGCCAGAGTTTCATCAAGCTTCTGTCAAATATAACTCTTTGTATCTATCTCTTTAACATTCAGTTCATAAGTGGCATTTTGTAACAATACCTTTGAGAGGTAGTATCAAGATAATAATATTCTTACCAGTAAACTCAACATAGAATAAAACTTGTTGGTCTGACTCTTGGAGCCTCATTCAGCCTGGATTCTTAGAAACTGGATTTATTTAGTCCTGTCTATAAAAATCTCCAACTGCCCAATGCTTGACATGAGCTCAAAAGTTACTGATGCTATTTGAAATGAAATGTTAAATTTAAGATAATTTTTTTCTTTACTCCTAAGCCTCAATTTAGAGGCAGAAAGTTAGTTCTTAATTAAAACTTAATTTCTCCTCTCTCAAACCATAAACATCAAGTCCAGTTCCCTTCACTTCCATCATCTTTTCCCCTACAACTAAAGACATGAGAGTGCTCAGAAGAGAGCAAGTCACCCAAGCCAATGTTGAAAGAACAAAAAAAAAAAAATAGTATTCTCTTTCAGGAACAAACCCTACTAAAAGAGACATTCAGTCAACAAAAGAATTTTTGAGTTGGCTAGTAAGAACCTGTTACTATCCAAAGGCTTTAAAGGGTTAAAACCACCATTGTACTCTTCTACTAACCCTCCACCATTTAAAACCAAAGGATGGCTTTCCAGTGTTTAAGAATTTAATGCAGCTGTAATTTTCAAGTGCAACAACTTCAAAATACAAGCACACGAGCACACACATGCATAAGTGTGTGTGTATATATATACACACACACACACACATAGTATCCCAAAGAATAAACACCATCCAGGTTTCTGCCAAAGTAATACACTCATGGAAACAAGATACATTTAATTCTTTTCAGCTCAGAATTGCCATTCTGACAAGGAGGTCCATAGTACAGACCATTACCACAACTGACAGTGGAAACCACACTGATCTCCCAAGTCATCAGCTACTGTGTGCCAGAGTTCATCACACTAGTTCTAAGAACCTTAAAGAATTAACTTTATTTTCTGATCCATCCCACTTATCGGGAAAGATATGGTCCTGTTCTGAAATGTACAAAGGAAAGCATAAAGACACCCTATGCTTACTGACCAGCTGAAGGACCTTGAGTTAAGTGTCCTTCACATAACTCTGTGTTCTTCACATAACTCTGACTGGAGAAAAACACCTGTCCATTTTACAGGCTTGTTGAAAAAATCAAAGAAGATGAATAGGAAAATATTTTCACAAATGTCAAGGGGAGTTATTATTTTTTAAAATATTTATTTTCTAGTTGTAGTTGGACACAATGCCTTCATTTCACCCATTTATCTTTATGTGGTGCTGAGGATGGAACCCAAAGACTCGCACGAGCGAGGTGAGCGCTCTACCGCTGAGCCCCAGCCCCAGCCCAAGAGTTATTATTTTTAAGTATAGAATTTCCTCTACAGCACTTTATTTTGGCCACATGATTACTGTATCCCCCATGTCAGACTACAATGCTGTTTCACCTCCATTCACCCTTTGCCAGTTTCAGAGATGACACAGCCATGCTTCATACTTCCCTTTGGTTCAATTTCCTCCATCTCATCTCTAAGTGCCAATTCCACCATAATGTGAAACACTGCATAGTAGCAACTGAACAAAACTCAACATATCTGAAACTGTCAAGATAAGTGCCATAAGCAAAGGTTGTAATCAGAGCGTGCAGCAAGGGATTAAAAAGGAGGAAAAACTACATATAATTAGAACAAGCTTCTGGAAATAAATTCTTACTACATCATATATCTTCATAATTTTTGGCTTTGTTTTATGTCATCCCACCCAACTTTGTTGCTTCAGAATAAGACAGTGTTTTCTCTATCTTGCAACTCCTGAGAAACAGGCAGAGAGGAGAGGATATCTCAGTACGTATCCAGGAATGAAGGGAAAGGGATAAACGACTAGGAATAAACCCAGTGGATTTTAACATTTACCCAGCCCAATGAGGTCTCATCTCTCTTTAGTTTAGTTCTATATGCAGGACTTTCCTGGCAGGAAGTGTGCCCAAGAACTCCCTGTAACTTCCAAGAAAGGAACCTTTATTGAGTATTCCCTAAGTGCCTGACATAGGCAAATGTTATGGGTCCTTTAATCCTCAGTACATCTTTAAGCTTTAAGCCTGTTTTACAGATGAAGATACTAAGTCTCAGATAGGCTAAACCGTCCAGTTTCACAAGTAATGAAGCCACCACGTGTGCGTGGGCTCCCCAACATCCTCAGGTCACAATTTTAACCTCGTTAAACCCCAACTTGCTTATCTCTTCCAGAGGCAATTAACTCAGTTACTCCTCCTTCCCACGCCCCCGCCCAACCAGTAAATCCTCGAGCAGGCCTAGTCTTTTCCTGAACCCCGTCTTAACAAGACTTCACGTAATGATGCTCACCCAACGCTCCTTACAAGCTTGACAAGCCTCTGCCACCCACCCCATCCTTAGCCTGGAGCGTCTCAAAAGAGCCTGCAAAGCCTTTTCCCCAAGCTGAGGCTCCTTTACAGAACGCTATCGAGTGCGGACCCTGATTCTACCTCAGGGCACCTACTGGGTTAGTGGGTAAAGGTGAGGACCGCAGAACCTTTGCGGCGTAGGCGAGGGTCCGCCTCCGCGCGGCCGCTGCGCGCCGCCGGGAACTACGCTTCCCATCCTGCTCCGCTGCAGCAGCGCGCCCCGGCGCCGCGCCCGGCCGGGAGCCGCCTGTTGATCGCCGCGCTTGCCCGGGCCGCGGCGCCGCCCCAGCTCATCCGACCCCGTTACCTCGGGGTTGACAGACCGACGGCCAGCACCGCTGGCTCCGAGATGAGCGCACGGACGGGTGAGGGCTCCGGGGGCGGGTGGGTAACTGGTCCCCGCCAACCTCTGGCTGCAGTCCCCGCGCCGGCTGCCCGGTAGCCGCCGCGCCCTCCCTGTCCGCTGGAGGATGCTCCGCGGTGTCGGCGCTCGGCCAAGCAGGCGCTCAGTGCCGGGCCGCTTCTTGACTCCCATCCCCGAGGGCTGCGCTGAGCTGCCGGGTGTTGGGCGCGGGTGGCGCGGGTGGCGCGGGTGGCGCGGGTGGCAGCCGGCGGGTGTGGGTCCCACGCCCCTCACTGCGGTTCTGCACAAATGCAACCAGCACTGCAGCTGCAATGAGGGCGCGGTCTCCTGTCCCCTCGGGCTGCGGGGATGGTTTTTTCCACGCTGGGCTTTGTTCCCCACTTTCTCTTCTCCTGTGAACGTTTGATACGCTCCCTGAGTCTTATCCATCTCATGGCCTCGTTCAAGCGGGCGACGGAGAAGGGTGGACTCCACTGACGTCTTTTCCCGAGATATCTGGAGCTGTCACTGGGAGGGCGTTTCAGCTTCCCAGAAAGCTGCCTCCTGCAGGTCCTCGAGACAATGATGGTGATAATAATAATTGTTATTATTATTAAATATTATTATCATGATCATTATTATCATTTTCTGGTTAAAGTAATGGTGGTATGTGCTCCCTGGGGCTGCCTCAATTTTCCCTCTTGACAGGCAGAAATGAAGGTTGATTTTTGTTTGTTTGTTTTTAAATAATAAGAGGCTCTTAATGGGAAATTTTACTTGAAGAATTGAAAGATGGGAAGGTGATGTGGTTAAAATTCAAAGTAGCAATTAAAAGGCCGTGAATGCTACAGCATCTTCTGTGCCTATTAAATATCTGATTCACAAGGCCCTTGCGAAGGGAATGAATAAGAACAAGTAGGGGGTATTTTAGAATCCTGGCTTCCGTCATAGTTCCACCATTAAGGAGCTGAGGGACCTTGCGCAAGTCCCTTCACCTTTCCCATGTAAAATGGGAGCATTTGACTAATAAATGATTTCTAAACCTCATTTCTTCTTAGATTCTCATATCAGGGAACTGAAGAAATGAGGGTGCTTTTGTTTAACACCATTACAAAAAGCCTGATTGTGACAGAACAAGTAGCTGCACCCTAGTGAGGAGGAAAGATTTTCCTTCAGGGCTTAGGCAATCTAATTAAAAAAAAAAAAAAAAAACGATTTCCTCTATCTGTTCTCTTCAATTTAACCCAGGGCATATTAATCATTTTAATTTTTGTTAGTTACTGGGATTGGTAAGCCACTACATGTTGGTTTTTCTGTTTGCTGAAGGTGAGGTGATGGGGTCAGCACATAAAGGGTTAGTTGGGCCTGAGCTGTCAAATGTGATCAGCAAGAAGGTGGAGGAGGAAGCTCCAGGAGAAGTAACCAGAGAGAAGGTATAGTAGAAGGGAGGATGCACAGTGATGGGTCATTGTTTGAAAAATAAATACACAATAAAAGGAATGAGAGAAGCAGAAAATCAGTGCAGTGCAGATCCTAGTCTCACAGTTGGCTCAGCTAGACTCATCAGCTAGTCTGAAACCTTTATGTGGAAGGTTGTTGGGAAGTGAGATTTTCACATTATTTCAAAGTATCTCACCATGGACCATTTAGAATGTCCTTACAGTGTGGAGGTTGGGAGGTCACCAGTTCAACCAAATGATCAAGTTTAGATTCACCTGTTATGGAATCTCCTATTGGAATAAAGTTATAACTTTGCCTATATAGTGTTCCTGCCAAAAAGATGTGGGGGAGAGGGAGCATCTATTGTAGATTAAAATACTTGTGATATAACAATGAATTGGGATCTGTGAACTTTGAATTCTATATGAGGAAAAAAAAGATAAAAGGACATTTTGGAGGCAATTGGGGAAATTTGAATATGAACTGAATATTGGGTAATATTAAATATAATGTTGATTTTATTAATGTTAATTAATTAATTTTCTTAGATGTAATAATGGTAGTGTGGTTTGTGGTAGTATCCTTTTTTGAGATATTGGTAATAGTGGTGAAGTGCATTGACATTTACAACTTTCAACTGAATCAGGAAAAAAAATACACGGGGTGAAAGAGCAGCTGCAAAAATATAGCATGTCTGCAGAATGAAGATAGCTGGTGAATTAAGAACATATACAGGTGCTTATTATACCATTTAAATTTTTCTGTTGATGTGGGCTTTTAAGTAAGAAACTGGAGATCAGTAAATAAATATAAAGAGAAAGGTTGTAGTAGAGAACTGTATGGTTAGTAATAGACTGCGGTAGTAAATTTGAGAATATAGGGAGTGGTTCATTTTATTTGGGGTTAAGGAAGTTTTGGGGAAAGAACTGATCTAGCTTTTGGACAGAACAAAAATTGTGGGATTCCCTTTCATTTCCTTTGTGTGTAAATCACACATATCTAAATGTTTTCCTCATAGACTATAAATAGTTCAAAGAAGTCATAGAAGTCATCAGCAGAAGAGACCCCTATTACCAGAACAAGAAAACAATCAACTCTTCAAACAACATTTATTCTCTTATACAAACTCCTTTGCTGCAAGGATAATTTTGCTATAGCTGAATTGTGTGTGTGTGTGTGTATGTGTGTGCGTGTTTGTGTACATAATAATTTAAGGTATGCGTGTTTACTTGTATGAATGCCTAAAATAGCATATGTGTGTATGATCTTTGAGTCTCTCAATCAGTATTTCCCTAAATATAGAAGGTTTGTAGATGTTACAAGAAAAATAAAGCACCTGGGCAGATATGGGAAACCCTATGCTAAACAAAACTGAAAAGGTTTGTTTGCTCTTGACTGTTCAGCACCTTTCAAGGTTAATGATCATTGAGCATGGAGATGGAGGTAGGGTGGGAATGTCTGTAGGATATGGTATGGAATGTTTCTCAAACTATGTGCAAAAATATAAAAATCCTTTTTGTTTTTTACTGGGAATTGAACCCAGGGACACTTTGCCACTAAGCTATATCCCTAGTCCTTTTATATACTTATTTTTTATTTTGAGAGAGTCTCACTAAATTGCTGAGGTTGACTTCCAATTCACAATCCTCTTGCCTTGGTGTCCTGAGTTGCTGGAATTACAGAGATGTGCCACTGCACCTGGCAAAAAACAAAAATCTTGAGGGACTAGCACTGCATGAAACTAATTTTGGGAAATACTGCCTTGAAAACATTTTTGGGTAGAGGACCAGGACATCTCAGTAAATGTGTAGATTGTAAATATTTGTCATTTGTTTTCTATTACCTATAGATTAGAATTCAAATTTCAGGTTCTGGTTTTAATGAATCATAGCTATTTGACCTTGATCTACTTTTCCAACCTTAATTTCCCATTTCTTCCACAAACTCTCCTGCTTAGTACTTTGCTTGTATATATGAGCCATTTTTATTTTCAGTATATCAAAAAGTCATTTATACATAACTTTGAAGGTTTTGTAGTTGTGTAAAACTAGGTGGATTTTCTGCTGTAGCTCTTCAATGAAGCTGGCATCTCCACCTTTCTTCCCATATCCCATTTTGAGTTCCTTGTTCTTGGTCCTGCATTTCAGCACATTTCTCAAAGCTGTGATTTGGTGTTATATCTTCTCATATGTTTTGCCCCAGCTGTTGGGGCATTAAGGACACCCTATGAATTGTGTCTTTCATATGTGTCATCCATCTTCCTAGATTCCCCTAGTGACAGTAAGATGGTATGGAGATGAGAAGGTCATCTCTAGGACTGTGGGTGACAGGAACTCCTGAAACAGGGCCATAAGGTGAGCTATATCAAGCCTGGACATAAGAAGCAGAGTTGGAGCACCAGCCCTAAGATGGAACCAGGAAGCTTCTCATCAGAGTGCTTAGAGGAGTTTGGAGTATAGTGAGCTGGGCTGCTCTTCAGCTATTAGGTGTGGGTATGGTCATCCTTATTGTTTATAGACACCCATTCTGATTGGGCAGTTCCCATTATATACCAGTTGCTAGATGTTTTGCCTATACCTTGGTAAACAATCATTAGTTAAGGTGTACATAGCCCATAAATCATAGCAAATCATAAATCCAGATCTGGCTGTAGACAGTTGGTGTACACCTGTAATTCCAGTGACTCAGGAGGCTGAGACAGAAGGATTGCAAGTTTGAGGCCAGCCTCAGCAACTTAGAAGGGCCCTAAGCAACTTAGTGAGACCCTGTCTCAAAAGAAAAAATGAAAAGGGCTGGGGATGTGGAAGTCAGGGGGATAGACAGAGGACAAGAAGTACGAACTTGGGATGCGGGTGTAGCTCATTGGTAGAGAGCTTGCCTAGCTTGTACAAGGCCCTGGATTCTATCTCTAGCATGGAGGCAGGGGGTCACGGGGAATTGAGAGGAGAATAGAAAGAAAGAACTCAGAAAAATAGAACCAGGCAGTAGGATGAGGAAGTAAGACCCACTAAGAGAGCTGGTAGCCTGTGCACACGTTAAGACTTCCATGTGAAAGAGCTACCCAGCCAGGCCACTTCTTGACTGCTTCCTGCTCAGATGGAAGTCTGTGTCATAGTTTGGCCAGCCCATACCTGATGGCTTGCCATATACCTGGCAGTACTGACCCAGGGCACTTACAGGATACTACCTCTCTGTATTTAACAAATCCTGGCAAAGAAAACAAAGGGAAAAAACACCCGCAAAAGAAGGTTATTCCCAGACCCAGGACAAAAGAGAAATAGCTTTGAGACCTTGCGTGCACAAGGCACTGAGCCCAGCACAAACACTTTCTCCTTAACCATCACCTCCGCCTTCTGGGATAAAAACAGTCATGTGCCTAATAATCTTTCAGTCAACCATGAACCACTTGCACAACAGTTGTCCCAGAAGATCATATCAGTTCTCGGCGGACACAACATCTTTGTATGTGGTGCTGAGGATCGTAAAAAAAAATAAATATTAAAAAATTCTCTCTCTCTCTCTTTAAAAAAAAAAAAAAGATCATATCAGCTGGTGACACTGTAGCTGTCTTAGATCAAATACACTGTGTTGTTTGCACAACAATGAAATCATTTAACGATGCATTTCTCAGAATGTGTCCCTGTCATCAGGCAGCGCATGGCTGCTCTGTTCTTTGCCTGTTTTACAGGGGAAGGAAAGGAAACTCAGAAAGGTGGTCGCTTGCCATGTGTTGGCATCATCACCTGGGCTGGCTACTTCCAAGTCTCATGCTTTTAGTCTTCTGTGCTCTTCTGAACCTGGAGGGAAGCCGTCACTAGTAGGCCTGTTGTTTTAAAAGGGGACCGTTTTCAAGCATGATTTAAGCTCTGGCAATTTTTATGTTGTGAGATTGGGAAATTAAGAACAAATAGTCTCAAAAACAAATACTCGAAAATCAAAAACAGATTCTGGAAGATCTGTTCCTTGTTCCCCTTCCTGCTTACTCCTTCCCATTGCTTTGCCACACTTTTTGCCTGAAATTCCTCCTCATCCCAACTCACTCTCTGTCCTTCATCCTCTGCAGTTATTTCCTACAATGTGGTATGAGGCATTTGGTTGTTTATAAATAAGGAAGACTTGACCGGCCCATCTTCAAACAGCCAGATTCCAAAACACAGACTATAGTTGTCACTTCTTTATATTTGCCCAGCAGCTAGAAGTGAATTAAATATATAGGATCAGTCTGTGTTTTGTTGGAAGATACATTGATGGGCTAATTTTGTTCTCATTTGCTGGTTTTAGAAAATGCAGATTTGGCTGTTGTGAAAAGTGTTTCATTAATTGTTTTTAAATTATTACAGAATTTTGAGGATATATGAAAAGAATAAAGAACAATTCCCTTTCATTTACTGATTCACTCACTTAGAAATAAATCATTACCAGCACAGTTGAAGCCCAAGGTGGCATTTTTCCTTTCCATGAGCAGTTCTTCATGGCACTCTTAGATATGTATTTACTCCTAAGCAATTTCTAGTACTGTTTTGCCCATTTAAAAACTTTTTACTAACTTTTAAGAGTAATTTTTGTTTACTGCGTTGTTATTTGGTGTGGGTTCAATAAATAGGGGTGTTTGTTTGGGCTTTGGTTTCATCTTTGTGTATAGGCAGGGCCCAAAACTGGGCGCTTCCTGTTATATCTGATTTTCCTTTTCCTTTTCCTTTTATTTTTTCAGTACTGGCGATTGAATCCAGAAGCACTGTACCACTGAGCTACACCCACAGCCCTTTTTTATTTATTTTTTTTATTTTAAGATAGGGCCTCACTAAGTTGCTGAGGCTGGCCTCTAACTCATGATCCTCTTCCTGCCTTAGCCTCTCAAGTAGTTGGGATTATAGGTGTGCACCATGTGACTGGCTGATTTTCCTTTCTCATAGTGTAGTTATACAAATAAGCTAGTGGAAAGAGAAACAAAGAAAGCCATACTCTGTTTTTCTTCCCCAGGTTTATATTTCTGGGTAAAAAAAAGATTTGTTTAAGGGCTCAAGCCATCTTTCCTTAAGCTCAAGCCTCTCCTCCCTGTTTTCTATTTTCCTAACCAGCTTTGTATGCTTGCCCACCTTGACTCCTGAAGCCTTGTTTGATGTGTCCTTCCCTCCAGTGTGTGTATTGGTCTCTTGTTGCATGTTGAATGCTTGCTGTGGGATGCACGCCCTGCCAGAGGTCAGGCTGAGACAGAGCTTTGCAAACTTTGCACTGTAGCATCTTTAGCCTGGCAAATGCAGACCCTGTGTGGCCTCGGAGGGGCTACAAAGGCCAACCACAAACCAGAAAATCTATGATTTGACTTTAAAAGCTATGAGAATGTGGATTCAATCCCCACTATTGCAAAAGTAAATAAATAAATGAATAAAAAATAAAATTTATGAGAAGGCTGCATCCTCTCCATAGTATATCTGTGTTTTTTTTTTTCTTGTTTAAATAATGACTGGCTTTTCTCTGAATTTTCAAAGTTATGATGGTACAATTTTTTTCCCTTCTGACTTTGAGATTTGCTGGTACATTGACATAACATACGCAATTTGCTTTAACATTATTAATCTATGTTTCCCTGATGAACTATAAGCTCAATTAGCACAGGATATTATTGGTTTTATTCACTGCTCTTGTCCCAGCAATGTCTGGAAACAGCAGGTTTAAAATAGGCATTTGTTGAATGAATATACAAACCTGACCTTGAGAAGCCCAGGAATATAAAGGATGACAACATGGTCCCTGTCTTCTGCGAGATTGTGGTATAGTTGGAGAGAGACCCATATGTGTAGCATATATGAAAGATAATATCAAGTGATGAACATCAAATTGGTGACAAAGGCAATGCAAATTTAAGGAAAGGAGCAACTTCTGTGGGCTGAGGTGACCTCAGAAAGCTCCATGGTAGGAGGCGGAGGCAGCAGATGTAATGGAAAGTGCATTAGACCTGAGGGTCACTGCACCTCCCTACGCTCATTTCCTTCATTCTTCATTGGTTGCACAATATTTACTGGATGCCTACTGTGGGTCAAGACTCGTGTTGGGAGTTAATATTTATCAGTGAATAAATATGATATAGTACTCCCCTCACAGAGATTAGTAAAGAAAACAGGGATAAAACATGTGATTCTAATAAAGCCAAGGACAGCTGTAATCAGAAGGGAGCCATGTGGTAGGGAATGACCCAGGTCTTGTGTAGGGGTCTGAAGGAGGAAGTGAAGCTCATACTGAACATAAGAAAGAGGAGACCAGAGGAGAAGGAGTGGGACTGCTCTGAGCAGAGGAATTGGAAGTGGTCCAGGAGGCTGGATCCAGGAGGAGATGGGGAGTAAGGGTGGAAGAGGCTGATCAGGATGACAGAAGTCAGACTGTGAATTTGGACCTTACTCACAAGGCAGTGGGAAGATTTTAAGTTGGAGATATGTGGGTCTGGTCCTCAGGAACGAAGTCTAGGATGAAGATACGGATTTTGGAGTCTTCAGGGTATCAGTTAAAACTTCAGGGACAGGTGAGTAATATGAGAAAAGAATCCCTTAGACAAGACTTTGAGGAATGCCAGTATTTAAGCTACTGGAAGAAGAATTGTGAAAAGAAACCAGAGGAATAGGAGGAAAACAACCATGTTGCTGGATTGGGTGGTCCAAGACCTGGCTTAGCTCTGACATTCTGTGGTCCTGCAGAGCTGGGATCTGAGCCAGGTCACAAAAGCAGAGCACACAGATAGGCCATGAGAATAAAGGGCATTCCAAGTAATAGAGCTATGTATGCCAACTTCCCAACAAGAAACAGAGGACACACTCAAACGGAATGACTTGAGAAATTTTTAATAAAGAGACTATTTACAATGATGTGGAGAGGGTTGAGGGATTACAGCAAGGCAGAATTCTGGCACCAGACAGTAGAGACCCTTCACCACCTAAGGCCTCAAAGCAGCAAGGGAGAGCAGTGGGGGGATGTGACCTTCTGGACCCCACCTCCTTCTCCTCCTGCCCTCCAGTTCCCTGCTGATGTCTCTGGTTGGCCAAATAGAAGCCAGAAAGGACAGGAACCCATTGATGCAATCTAACAATACTGTTCCTGAGGCACAGAACAGGGTGGGGAGTTGATACGGAGGGGCAAACAGAAGCAATCCAAAACAATTCACTTGGAAATGGAGGGGTTTAGATAAGAATGTACTGGTTTTGTTTTTAAATATTTTTTAGTTGTCAATGGACCTTTATTTTATTTATTTATATGCAGTGCTGAAAATCGAACCCAGTGCCTCACATATGCCAGGCAAATGCTCTACCACTGAGCCTCAACCCCAGCCCCAGTATACTAATTGTTTTATTGCTGCTGTAACTAAGCACAAATTCAGTGACTTACAATTCAGTAACTAAGCACAAATTCAGCACTAATTTATTGTCTTACACCATTTTAGAAATTAGAAGAGTCTCAGTGGGAGCCAGGCATAGTGGCCCATGCCTGTGATCTCAGCAACTCAGAAGACTGAGGCAGGAGGATCATGAGTTCAAAGCCAGCCTCAGCAACTTAGTGAGGCCCTAAGCAACTTAGTGAGACCCTAAGCTAGTCTATCTGTCTCAAGATAAAAAGGGCTGGGGATGTGGCTCAGTGGTTAAGTGCCCCTGGATTCAATTGCTGGGGGGGGGGGGGGGCGGCAGGGGAAGAATCTCAATGGGCTAAAATCAAAGTGTCAGCAGGATTGTACTGCTTTCTGGATGTTCCTGGGCTCCTGGCCCCATTCTGTATCTTCAAAGCCAAAAATCGCATCATTCTGATTCTCTGCTTTCTGTCATGAAATTTTGATGTCTGGCTCTTCTGCCTTCCTATTCCATCTTTTAAGAGTTTTGGATTCGTAATTACCTAGATAATCCAGGGCAGTCTTCCTTTTTTAAGATCCTTTATTTTATCACACCTGGTCTCTTTTGCTATGAAAAGCAGCATACTCACAGGACTGGAAATTAGGGGCTGGACATTAAAAAATATATATATATATATTTGGTTGTAGATGAACATATATCTTTATTTATTTTTATGTGGTGCTGATGATCGAATCCAGCATGTCATATGTGCAAGGCAAGCACTTCACTGTTAAGCTACAACCCCAGCCCTAGGGTCTAAGCATTTTTAGGAATCCATAATTCTGCCTACCACAGAGAGCAGATAAACCACTTTGGCTGGAGCAGAGGTCTCTCTAGGAAAGTAATGGGAGAGAAAACAGGAAGATCAGATTAAAACCAAATTATGGGGGCTTTGGATGCTAGATTATCTGAATCCTATTTTGTAGACAAGAAGGAGCCATTGTAAGTTCTTGACAGGAAAGTGGTTTGTTAGCAACCTCCCAAACTGCTGGGATTATAGGTGTGTGCCTCTGGTCCTGGAATTATCAATATTCTTAAAACTTTTTCATGTTCAGAGTTCAACTTTTTTAAAATCACTTTTCAATGTCTGTTTTTTCCAAACAGTCTCTCTTCTGAGCCATTAAGAGTGGTAACAGCAACAACAAAATCTGTAAAAGAACTAAACGTCATTGATCCTAGGCATGTAAACCTGCTCTGTAATTATGTGGAAATAAGACCTTCCTTTGGGAGTACTACTAAACACACCTGCATTGCCACCTCCCCTGAGGCCTTGCTTTCTAGGTTTTAAAAGAATGTTCCACAGGTGCTCCTGGGGTTTCCTTCCAGATCCCTGATACCCAATGTGCTCCTTTTTTAAAATATATATATTTGTGTGTGTATACATATATATACATACACACACACACACACACACACACACATATATATATATATATATATATATATATATATATATATATATATAAGTTGTAGTTGGACACAATACCTTTATTTTATTTATTTCTTTCTATGTGGTGCTGAAGATCCAACCCAGCACCTTGTATGTACTAGGCAAGCACTCTACCGCTGAGCCACAACCCCGGTCCCCAATGTGCTTATTTTGAGACTGGTACTCTTGGTGCTTATGTACATATAGGCAGCGACAAACACATGTTGACTGTTGCTGGTGAAGTGTTTATAGCATCCCATCAACTAAAACAGCTCTCAATTTCAGAATAGTAAATGTGATATTGTGTAACTTAAGAATCCTTTAGGAAGGGTAGTTCAACCAGCTCATTGGATTTGTAAGTGCCTGACAGATGAATTGCATGTCTCATATCATACAATAAATTAGTGATGGCTGTCACCAGAACAAAGTATCTGGGATCAATTTGGTTTCTCTGTCTTTCATAGGACTTTCATTTATTTTTTACTGAAGTATAGCCATTGAGGCTTAAAATGGAGGGCAAAGGAAGATAGAGCTACATTTCTTGTTGAAAGGATATGAAACCACAAACCTGACCATTGTGAACAGTTGAATTAAGGGGAGGGGACAACATTCTAATGGCCCCTAAGTGGCCCACCTTCAACCAGTCTCTTCCATGGCAGCCCATTCTTCATTCTTTCCTTTTGTACTGTCTTGTTAAAAACAAACAGGTATGTTGGGACACTCCCCTACTTTAAAAGTTGTGGGGGCTTCAGCAGAATAAGATCCGAGTCTCTTAACATAAGGAAGACCCTTTATAGATGTCCCATCCTATCTTTGGTTCTTTTCTCTCCTTCCTTCCATGAACCCTCCTCTCTAATCACCCATCTACCTCACCAGCATCAACACTATCAGTTAAATGCATTACTATTTCCTGAATGCAGAATTATCTTCTATGGAAGCTCTGTAAAATCTTCTGTAAGGGACTGAGTAAAAATTTCATTTTGATTGAGAGTTTAGGAGTTGGGTGGTATAAAAAAAGGGAGGTAGCTAAAAGGAGGCTAGTCTAAGGGCATAAAGTAAGAAGAATTAGGGAATGTGGCTTTAAAAAAGGAAATGAGAATAGAAATAGAATGGAAGAAAAAGAGAGGAGAAAAGAGCCAGGTGCAGTGACTTATTCCTGTGGTCCCAGATTCTTGGAAGGCTGAGGCAGGAGGATCACAAGTTTAAAGCCAGCCTCAGCAACTTAGCGAGACCCTGTCTCAAAATAAAAAAATAAAATGGGCTGGGGATATAGATCAGTGGTTAAGTGCATCTGGATTCAATCCCTGGTTAAAAAAAAAAAGATATTAATCAGAGTAGGGTTCTTAGTAGCTTTATATGTAGAATACTTGCCTAGATGTGCAGATTTTGTCTTTTTTGTTTATTTGCAATGCTAGCGATTGAACCCAAGGTCTGACACATACTAGGCAAACACTCTACTGCTGAGCTACTTCTCCAACATGAGACTCTGTCTCAAAATATAAAAAATAAAAATAAAAATAGGGCTGGTGGTGTGGCTCAATAGTAGAGCCTCTCTAGGTTCCATCCCCAGTACTGGGGGAGGAGGGTATGGGGGGATAAAGGAGAAAAGAGAAAAGTAGAGAGAGTGATTGTGTGGCCATGGTTTTAGACTCTCACTTAGTTTGATTGCAGGGGAGTTACTGGACAATGCTTTCTCACATAGACTTCCAAGCTCTCTTTCCTGAATGAGTCCCATTTTGTATTCTTTACATCACTCTCTCCCTGAAAAGACACAAGCATGCTTCTTACAACTGCCTTTTACAATCGATGCATTGTTCTTCCACTATTTTTCTATGGAAAGCTGGGGAGGCAAAGGAGTAGGTTGAGAAAGCACTCACTACACTGAGAATGAGAGGGCCAGGCACACACATCCCAGCTTCATGACCTTGGGCAAGGCACTTGGTCACCTTCACCCCAGAGTCATCATCTGTAAAATGGGAATGCGAGTATCTGTGCAGGTTTTCTCACAGGATTGTTGTAAAGATAAAAAAAAAAATAAAGATCATATATTATTTATGAAAATACCTTGTAAGCTGTCACATTGCTCTGAGAATGCAGATGAAGGTAATATTACTTTTTCTTTGAATTATTTGTTCCATAGATGACAATGACAATGTAGCACTGTCTTCTGTTAATAAGTCCTGTTTGCAGAAAGAAGACAACAGTATTTCTCTTTTATTAGTGCTAATCTGAAGTCTCAGGAAGCTGGACTACTTCAAGGTGCATGGTCCATGAGAAAGGCATATAAGAAGCTATGGCACTCCCCTTTCAAAAAGAGCTGGAGAAATACAAGAACATTGATGAAGATGAGCTTCTTGGCAAGCTCTCAGAAGAGGAACTGAAACAGTTGGAAAATGTTCTAGATGACCTAGATCCTGAGGTTAGTGACATGGAGCTGGAGTGGCTAATAATAGTACAGGGTAAATAGCATGGCTTGGTCCCTGCACAATAGTAGAAACCCCTCAACTCCAAATGCAAATTCTATCTTCTTTTCTTCAGTTGGTTCTAGGTCACTTTTACAAATTCATAGAGAAGCCAGGCAGAGGCACATGCCTGTAATCCCTGATACTCTAGGTGCTGAGGCAGGAGGATTCAAGTTTGAGGTCAGCCTTGGCAATTTAGCGAGACCTTGTCTCAAAATAAGTAAAAAGGTCTGGGAATATAGCTCAGTGGTAGAGTGCCCCTGGGTTCCCCAGTACTGGAAAAAAAATTCATAGAGAACCTCATATAGCCATTATTTAAGATTTGTCAAATATATTTCTCAAAAACCAGTTTAATGTAAATGAGGAAAAATCTTTTCAAATGGTTGGAGAAATGGTAATCAGACTTAGAGAAAAAAAGGAGAAAGGATAAATTATACTGAGATTTTTCAATGTGTCACCAACTTTGCTAGGTGCAGAATCTGTTGAGATAAATCATATTATCTCCCTTTAATAAGTGAAGAGACAGACTTGTATAGGTGATATTATAAATAAGATCCCAGACTAAGAAATGTCTGCTGCGGTAGTATTTAAGACAGGTCTCTAATTCCATATGCAGATTTTTATATCTCATTTCTTTTAAATGAATAATTTGATTATCCTACAATAATTGATAGTTTAGAATGACTATATAATATCAAGTAAGTTTTAATGGAGCTTCTAATATTTTTATTTTCAAAAGAAAAGCTAAGTAGCTTGTTATATTGTTTGCTTAGCAACCACTTCAGTACTGATGTATCTTAAGCTTAAGCTTAAAATCAGACACTTTCAAAATAGTGATTTTGTTATAAATAAAAATATAACTAAAATTAATTATATGATATTCTGATATGTCAGATACTTTGGACATTATTTTCACTTTATTATATTTTGAGATAGGGTCTCGCTCTGTTGCTGAGGCTGGCCTTGCACTTGAGATCCTCTTGCCTCAGCCTATCAAGTCACTGAGATTATAGGCATGTGCCACCATGCCTGGCTTTGTTTTCACTTTAAAAAATACAAGTACAGTCTTTTTTTATTTTGTAAAACTTAAGGAACAAATCTCAAGGCCTAATCAAACAGGTATTGACCTCTAGTATAATAGCCGCTTACCTGCCCAGATGCTTCCATTGGAGAGAGGTTGCAAATGTAGCCAGCCATGTTGGCTTCTTATTAGAGTCTCCACACAACTGCCTGAGAGCATCTTGGGCACATAGCTAGCCAAACCTAAGCATAATCAAAAAGGAAAGAGGCCTTGTTACCCATTCTAGAAGGCATCTGCAGAAGGCCCAGAGGCTGCTTCAGCATCTCTGCTGTACTTGAGCTCCTTGGGAGCCCTCCTCTCAGCACAAGGTATTAGAATAAGCAGGGCCTTGGAGATGTCCCAGGGACCCCAACCCTCCGTCCTCACAGGTCTCTGCCCAGGTATCTTTTTCCCTGCTTCCCCACATACAGCAAGGAGGAAAGAGGGAGTGAGTAACAAGTATCTGTCCAGCAAATATCTTTTCTTCCTGCCCACACCTCTGTTTTGTCAGAGTGCCATGCTGCCAGCTGGATTCCGACAGAAAGACCAGACACAGAAAGCAGCCACTGGCCCGTTTGACCGCGAGCACCTCCTCATGTACCTGGAAAAGGAGGCCTTGGAACAGAAAGACAGGGAGGATTTTGTGCCCTTCACTGGAGAAAAGAAAGGTAAGGACCACAGCAGCACCTCATGGGTCAAAGGGACTCTTTATGTACTGCCATGGAGAGTCAAGTGAGGGAACTGACCTGGAAATGGAAGTAAGCCCATGAACTGCATGTAGAATCTTAAAACAGTGGCTGGTGGATACGTGCCATTCTACATTTGCCCAAACCCATAGAATGCACAACACCAAGAGTGAACCCTAAGATAAATTATGGGCTTCGGGTGATAATGATGTGTCCATACAGATTCATCAGTTATAACAAATGTTTCACTGTGGTGCAGGATGTTGTTAGTAGGAAGGTTTGGGATATAGTGGAATTATCTGTAGTTTCTGCTTAATTTGGTTGTGAACTTAAAACTGCTTTAAAAATTAAAGTTAGTTTGTTTAAAAGGAAAAATATTCATGGCAGACTGTACAAGCTAATTAAATGAATATTTAGGGTGTGATGATCTCAAATTAGTCCAATGGAGAAAAAATCTAACTCCAAAGAAAAGTTTTGAAAACGTGAAACAGCTTGATGGAGTGTTCCAGCGACACTGGTGTGCTTTACTAACTGCTGAAGCCCCCACAAAGCCTTTCCACTCCCTGCCTAGGATGGCTGTAGCACCACACCCCTAATCTTAGAGCTATGCTGATAGGCTCGTGCAGTTCTTCCTTCCTTCATCTGGCATTTGTTGAGAACCTTCCCTGTACAGAGCCAGGTACCGAGTACTGGGACTACCGGTGCCTTAAGACCCAGCTCTGATCTTAAGGAACTTATGGCCCTCAGGAAGATGGGGCTGCTGTAAGGAGCAAGGGGATGTATCTCCACGCCAGGCTGAGCTCTGAGCCAAGACAAGGAGACTGTTAGCTTCAGAGCCTGAGCTCCCGTTTGGAGGAAGAGTGTATGATATCAGTTGCCTGTCAGCTTCCTCAAGTACAGTCAGTCACTTGGACCCGTGTCTCTTTGGTGATCCTATAGTAACTAGAGTCTTTTAAAATACAAATCAGATCATATCACTTTCCTGCTTTAAGTCCCAGATCCTTACTGTAATCTTCGCAGTGGGTCTAGACTCCACCCCCTGTCAGAATACATCTCTCCTTCCTTACTAAGCTTCAGCCCCACTGTCTGCATTCACCTCCCCAAACCTGCCCAGTTCTTTTACATCTCAAGTTGTCTTCTCATGGACTCTTCCCTCTGACCCACATCCCACTTTTCATATCCTAAGGCTCTCAGCTTAGCTATCAGTACCTCAGGTCTTCCCTGACCTCTAGGTGATATAGTCCCCTCGATTCCACCATGATACCTGGGTGTTGCTGTCACAGAACTGTGATAGTATTCATCATTTTGTTTATTTACTTAGGTGTGTTTTCCACATCAGATTGAGATTTCCACAGTGGGTCTGGGTCATTTTGTGTCCTGGCACAGAAATCAGCCCAAGGGGAGCACTGGATAAGCGTGGGTTCAAGTGACTGCCATCTCTGAGCCTTTGTACCAAGGCGGTGGAAAGCAGAGCACCTATCTTCTCAGTTGGCATGAGTCAGCAGTACTGCTGTCCTCCATACTGTGCATATTTAATGGATCATACACTATTAGAATGTCATTTAAAAAGTAAAGTTGAACAGTAAAAGAACTGGATCAATAACCAGAGATTATTGTGGAAGTGTGGAGCTGTTTCTGAAGCACCACAGTTGCTATTGGACTAATTGAATTGTAAAAAAAATATATATATAATGTAAAATATTTGATAAAACACCAATAAACATCAAGTATTAGGGTAGTGGCAGCATAATAAGGGGAAAGCTGTTGCCTGTTGTTCCTGGAGTAGAGGTCTGAGGAGCCACTAAGGTAGATTATCTCTTGATCCAAATTAAGCTGCAGGTGGATCATGGGGAGTTAGGAATGCAGGAGCTAAGTATAAAAGGGGGGTATAGTCATACTGCAGCTGAAAAGGATGGGAAGTAGCACAGTTCAAATGAGCAGGGAGCAAGTTTTCCAAACAGAGTGGTGGGATCAGAAAGAAGTATGCAGTACCCCCAGAAGGATGAGCAGAATCATCTAGGAGTGGCAGGAGGCTGTGTGAGGCGGAAGTGAGGTCCTCAGGAGAAATCCACACCTTAGTTCCTGATACAGCCTGAAGGAAGCTGCCCCTAGAGTCCTGGGGCCAGATTTAACTCTTCAGTGCAGCTTCAGTGCAGATTTAACTCTTGCAGTACAGGAACGATCTGCATCAGCATTGCCCTGAACACTGGTAACTATTGGGTCACTTGTGTACCTCATGTTTAGGGTAATCCTAAACAGTACTGGGTAGAAAGAATTAGAAAACCTGTTTTGACTCTATACGCAAGATCATATGAGAGGCTAGGGTTGTGGCTCAGTGGTAGAGCGCTTGCCTAGCACATGTGAGGCGCTGGGTTCGATCCTCAGCACCATGTAAACATAAATAAAATAAAGGTATTGTGTCCATCTATAACTGAAAATTTTTTTAAAAAAATTATCTGAACCAAAAAGGAAATGTTTCAGGCTTGCAGATACTATGAAAATTAAGTTTGCCATGAGCACCAGTGGCTGAGATGTTATTGGTTTGCTTTATTTCTTCATTTTTTTATCTTCTGGTCATGTTCCCACTTTGTCCCCCAGTATATTTTCCTTCTTTCTGGGACAGGTGGCAGCTTATGTGGTGCCCAGAAACAGGATGTATGTCAGTGATGGAGGCCCTGCTGTCAAGGTGCCCCAGACAGCCACAAGCAGCTCCCTCCTTTCCCTTCTGGGGTTCCCAGCTCTGGCTCCCATTCATTTATCCAGTCGTTTGACAAAATGGTAAATAATAAGGAAATATTCAACCCCTATGATCAAGGAAATCTCCTGGAAAGTTTTCATGAGAGAGTTATTAACTTTGGGTTTGACCTTTCCTTTCCCATAGCAGTAGATGGGCCAGGCCAGCTAGGGAGACCTGGAAAGGGTCTGTGTCTCAGTTGGCTAAAACTGGAGCCAGCTGTCTGTTCTATCCAAGGTGACAAAGACAATAGAGGGGTGAGTCTTAGGGGATTCTGAAGATCAAAAGGGAAGAGACTATTTCAAAGATCATGCCCAAGAAGTCAGAGCAGCTCCAAAAAAGAATGAAGACTCAAGTCAAAACCTGGGAAGAACTGAAAGGGAATGCAGGTGGGTCTAGGGTATACGATAGCAATGGCTCTAGAATATCCTGGGTTTACCTGTCAGCCCTTGCATATGTGGGATGTGGGTATGTTGGCCTACTGGAAGTTAGGAGCAGGTACTGTGCCATCCTTCAAGCAGTGTGATTTGTCAATTCATAAGTTTGGGCTGAGGAGTAAAGAATACAGATTGGCATTTTCTGAGGTAAGGGGTGGTAATAAATGGAATCTGAGTGACAGGCTGAAATGGGAACTGGTGGCAGAGAGTGCATCGATGGGAAGCAAGGAATGCCTTGCTACTCATAGATCCCCATCTCTAATTATAGAGACCCTGGTTTTTCCCTAAAATCAGGCTTGTTTGATGTACTGTGTCCCCAGGTCACTGTTTTAGTCCAGCTGATCACAATTGTAGCTCTCCATGTAAAGGGAAAACTCTGGGGGATCACCAGTTCCTAGTACTATCTGGATGGTCCTGCCTCCAGTATTTACAAGGTCCAAAGCAAAAACATGAATAGAGGGGCTGGGGATATGGCTCAAGCGGTAGTGCGCTCGCCTGGCATGCACAGGGCGCTGGTTCGATCCTCAGCACCACATAAAAAAATAAAATAAAGATGTTGTGTCCACCGAAAACTAAAAAATAAATATTAAAAAATTCTCTCTCTCTCTCTTAAAAAAAAACATGAATAGAGACCCACATGCCATTTTTTCCCCAAACATTTAAAAAGGTAACAAATCATTAAAATATATGTATTCTCCTAATATACCTAGAAGGCCAGCATTCTTGAACTAACAAAAATTCTATGCAGGACATCAGTCTGTTCTATGCTGCCAGCGCCTCAAGTACACACCCTGGCCCACACATTTAAGCTTCATCCATACTTCCCCCAAGGGCCCTCTTATTGTCTGGGAATGCAGCATAGGCTGCCATCAAGGACATGGATATGGACAGGAGCCCATGGAAGCAGGCTCAGGACTTTGGGAACAGGGAATGTCAAGATCCGAGAGGCCTGGAGTGCGGTCTAGCATTCTGGATGGGAATGTCCCTTTGGCTTCATGGATTCTCCCTTGGTAGGGAGAGATGTAGTCAGAAGAAGACTGGAGAGGGGCCTTCGAAGGTGCAGAGCCCAGAACAGGGCTCCCCTTGCCTAAGGCAGTGCTACAGGTAGTAGGCAAGTAGAAGCCATCTTTTTCCTCAGTGTTTAAGAACTATTTTTCAAATTTCTGTGTGACTTGATGCAGGATTTCTCCTCTAATATTCCTCGTGTCTAATGGTAGATTATTGACTGTCCAGAGGTTCAGCAGTCTCAGTTGGTTATGAAATAACTTAATGATACAGGTCTTAATGGCCACAACTGCACTTTTTGCTCAACCTCTTACCCTACCAATAAGGCAGTATCACACAACATTTTTTTTTCCCTTCTGATTTAAAGGAAGAGTCTTCATTCCCAAAGAAAAGCCTGTAGAAACTCATAAAGAAGAAAAGGTGACCCTGGATCCAGAACTGGAAGAAGCCTTGGCCAGCGCCTCTGATACTGAGCTTTACGACCTTGCAGGTGAGCCTCAGCTCTGGCCCTGTGACCTCTGGCATGCACTGGTACCCCTGGCAGCAGGCTTTGAGCTTCTCCATAGCTGCTGAGTATTATTATGCCACCAGATTGACTCCAGTCGTTATGTAGCTATAGGACTTGATGCAGAGACTTCATCTCCATGAAAAAATCTGATTTTGCTCTAACTCTCTGTAAAATGCCCAAATAATACCCATCCTATAAAACTCAAGTTACTATGAAAAATCAGAAAACAACTGTGAAGGTGGGTTGAGAACTTAAAGAACTAAATAACAGCCTTTATGCTTTCCAAGGAGTGTTCACATTTTGTATGTTATTGAGTTTTATCACATTTTGTAATCACGAAATTTCCATGGAGGTCTTGCTCTTCCACATAGTCACCAATCCATCTTGATTCATCTAAGATCTCTTTGCCTTCTCATTTTCTCAACACTAGAAACATGATAATGATAATTATTATTTTAATTGATTTTACATGCAGACAGTAAAAGCTCAAATAGTACAAAAGAAATATAATGGAAAGTAAATCTTTCACTCCAATTACCTATACCCTTTCCCATTTCAGAAAGATTTTCTGCTGTAGGAGGCTGAGTAGGAGGATCACTTGAGCTCAGGAGCTATGCCAACCTGCACAGCACAACAAGACCCTGTCTCTTTAAAAACAATGAAAAATTAAAATGAAAGATTTCTTGCATATACTAACATTTTTGTACATTAAGTCTCCTCCAAATGTGTATATATATATATATATATATATATATATATATATATATATACACACACACACACACACACACACACACACACACACAGTGTTATTAGGGCAAGGTGCCTTGAAAATCAGTCCACCAAAAAATCAACTCAAAGTGGCTCAAAGACTTAGGCACTAGAACAGAGACCCTGTGCCTAATAGAAGAAAAAATAGACCCAAGTCTTCACCATGTCGGCCTAGGATTGACTTTCTTAACAAGACCCCTAAAGCACAAGAAGTAAAATCAAGAATCAATAAGTGGGATGGATTCAAATTAAAAAGATTATTCTTGGCAAAGAAACAATAACGTGAGGAGAGAGCCTACAGATTGGGAGAAAATCTTTACCACATGCACCTCTGATAAAGCATTAATCTTTAGCATATATAAAGAACTCAAAAACTGAACCCCCCAAAATAAGTAACTCAATCAATAAATGGACATAGGAACTGAACAGACACTTCACAGAAGAATAAATACAATCGACCAACAAATATATGAAAAAGTGACATATCTAGCAATTAGAGAAATGCAAATCAAAACTAAGATTTGTTCTCACTCAGAATGGCAATCATCAAGAATACAGGAAACAATAAATGTTGATGAGGATGTAGGGAAAAAGGTACACTTGTGGGACTGCAAATTGGTGCAACCACTATGGAAAGCAGTATGGAGATTCCTCAGAAAACTGGGAATGGAACCACCATTTGACCCAGATATCCCACTGCTTGGTTTATACCCAAAGGACTTCAAATCAGCATAACACAGTCATGCAGCCACATCAATGATCATAGCAGCTCAATTCACAATAGCTAAACTATGGAACCAACCTAAGTGTCCTTCAATAGATGAATAGATAAAGAAAATGTGGTATATGTACTCAATGGAATATTACTCAGCTTTAAGGAAGAGTGAAATTATGACAGTTGCCAGTAAATGGATGGAGTTGGAGATTATCATGCTAAGCAAAATAAGCCAATCCCAAAAAACCAAAGGCCGAATGTTTTCTCTAATATACAGATGCTAATTCACAATGAGGTAGAGGGCACTAGAGAAGAATAGTGTTACCTTAGATTAGGTTAGAGAGAAGTGAAGGGAGGGGAAGAGAAGTAATGTGGGGATAGAAAACATAGTAGAATGAAACAGACATTATTACTTTATGTATATATGTGACAATATGACCAATATGATCTGCAACATGTACACTCAGAAAAATGAAAAATTATATCCCATCTATGTATGATATATCAAAGTGCATAAATGCATTCTACTGTCATGTTTAACTAATTAAAACAAATTTAAAAGTTAATTAAATAAACAGTCCACTGCAAGAATTATTTTTATTCTCCTAGAAGACATATATAATAATAATCTTCCTCCCAGCAGAGCCAGCTATGCCTTTCTTTAATACATGCCACCATCTCAGCCACATTTTCATTTCTTCTGTGATGATGTCAGCTGTTGATACAAAGGTCATCACTGTGAACCCCTCAGAGGTCCCTACAGAAGATGAGGCACCTGCATTTCCTGGTGAAGAAGGTGCTTTGCAGTAACTGCTCATCTTAGCCCTGTGGTTGCTATGGAGAAATCCTATCATGGTTACTGCTCCTCCTAAGGGTTGTCTCATAGTCTGTACTGGAATTGCCCAAAGGGAGAATGTAGGGCAGGACTTCTATTCCCAGAAAATGCCTGAGAAAGGAGAAAGGGAAAAACACCAATCATTTGGAAGATTCTAGATCCTGAAATCCATACAGTAAAACCAGAGAGATTATCCACATAGACTACTGTCCCTGTTTATCCTGACTCAGCCTTGGTCCATCATCACATGCTCCCCAGGAACTCAAGAGGAAGCCTGGCTGGGTGGTTGGCAGCATCTTCTCTTGGGTAAATCTTCCAGAAGACTAATAGCAGCTCCATGAGTGTATGGACTGACAAACAGTCAAGTTTAGATAAGAAAGAGTGTTAGTGCATTGCCCATATTATTGTGGCAGATACAGAGCAGGAAGGAAAGGTCAGAAGATCTCTTAAGACTTTGCCTCCCATTCTTGGCCATATCTCATGTGGTCAGTGCCCAGAATCTAGTTCTCAGTCCTGCTGTTCTAGAGATTTGATTTTGTTAGTATACATAGAAGTGGTCAGATTAGAGTAGGGTGATGAGAACTGACCTGTTAGCCAGATTGATAGGAAACAGCTAAAACAAAAATTAAAACTTCTACTGGGTGTGTTGGTGAGCACCTGTAGTCCCAACTGCTAGGGAGGCTGAAACAGTAGGATCACTGGAGCCCAGGAGTTCAGAGCTAGCCAGACAACATAGTGAGACTCCATCTTTTTTTTTTTTTTTCCTGGCTCTAGGTTTTGAACCCAGGGCCTCACGCGTGCTAGACAAGCACTCTTACACACTCAACCCTGAAAACTCATCTTTTAATCACTAAATAAAGAAAATTTGGAAATGGGACACAAATTATAAGTAGAAGTTCCTTGGTGAGTATAGGGCTAGAGAAAGAAGGAGTGTTTGTTGTATGGTCTCAGTGGGTCGTATTTACTAAAAGGACATCTCCCTAAGACAATGCCAGAGCCATGGTAACAAATTATTTATTTATTTAGCAAGAATTTGCAAAGCATGTAGAGCAGTGACTGACACATAAGAGGAAGTCATGTAATCCTTATAATAGATAAAGTATAATCATTATCTCTATTTTAGAGATGAGAAAATAGGTATTTAGTAACTTCCCAAGTCACACAGTATGTGACAGAGTTAGGACTCAAACTCTGACTGCCTTGGAGTCCCTTTAACTATATTTATTTATTTATTTGCTTCCAATTTTCACTTTTTCTTTTTTTACAGTGTTAGGGATTGAGCTCAAAGCTTAATGCTCCACCACCAAGCCATACCCCAGCCCTTAGTTCTTATTCTTGTTGGTGCTAACCATTTGCCCTTCCGTGTGCTCTGCTGGCCGCCTCCCTCCTTTGTAGCTTACAGTATGACTGATGAGAATCTCAGGCACTCCTCTGCTTCTCTCTTGTAATTTCACTAGCTTCGGCCTGCCTCACTCATCTGCCCCAGGGTGGCTTCCTGCATAGTGTGCTGCCTCCTAGTGCAAGTTCTGTGTAATACAGGAAACTAACATCAGACTGCTTAACTGACATTTTATTGCTGGTGTCACTTTTATGTCCCACCCGGAGATGCTGATTGAAGGTGGGGAAAGAACAACTTCTTTTAGCACTGAGAGACAGGGAGGTTTATGCTAAAAGAGAGTCTCTATCTTTTTGGTTTTGCCTCTGGAAAGATATATGCAATAATCTATATAATATTAGATCTTCAAAATCCTGAGACTCAGTCCCACATTCTCATTTTGCAGATAGAAAACAGAATGGTTGAGTCTACTTAACTAGGGTACAATCCAAACAGTTATTTAGTGGTTGGGGAACATAAGTAGACCATTGTTTCTCAGACCCGAAATGATTTTACACATTTAGATATAGAAAGACATTTAAGCTCGCTGGTAGTCTTGGAAGGAGGGTTTTTAAAATAAATTTCTTTAGCACTTTACATATACCACACACTGTGCAAGTAAAGGGAACCTAGAGACTTATCTTCATGATCTAAAGAACTGTTCTTCAAGGAGCAAATTAACACCATGAATATCCTAACGTGCTTCTCCAAACTTAATGCTCATTCATTGTTGTCTTTGTTTTTAGCTGTCCTTGGAGTACACAATTTGCTGAACAATCCAAAGTTTGATGAAGAAACAACCAACAACAAAGGTGGCAAGGGGCCTGTAAGAAGTGAGTGGATGTGGGATTGGGGTCCATGAGGCTTCGGAACCTCACACGTTGCTGGGTAGGAGGAAGGCACTGTATCATTTCACAAGGATCATCAGACTCTGTACAGTCATTCATCACAGATAAGCTGATGAGAGGAGCTCTGTCTGGCAGTGTAACTGGTACTAGCCTGTGTATTTTGCCCAGAGCACACTTTCTTAGTAGGTCTGTTCAGTAAAAAGAGAAAATTGTTGGTTTAAAAAAAAAAAAAAGTTACATAGCCAGCACTGAAGGTGAAGTTTCATGTTCCTAAGGGTGTTTTAATCGATGATGGTAACATGACAAAGTTCTCTTCTCTGTTCAAGTGTCTTTTTGTCTCAATAATGGATGCTTGCATTAGAATTTGAGTACCTCCTTCCTCCAGAGAGCGTGAAGGACATGCTGGCGAGGACTTCTTGGCCCAGAGAAGTTCCAGTCCACTGTCTTCTATTTCAGTGTTTCCTGGAGAAGTGTACAGTTAATTAAACTCTCTCAGTTACTCATTCATCAGTCACCTAAATACCTACCTTATGTCCAGAGTGTTCTAGGCTTAGATACAAATTAAAAATGATTCCTACCCAAAGGAACTTATCTGTGCAGAGTAGGGATGGACCCCTAATCAGGCAATCTTTGTACAGTGTGATCCAGGTGCTGTGAAAACTCACAGCATATCATAGCTTTGCTTGGATTAATTATATTTTATTCCCACTGATGGCACTTTGGGAGATGCCTTCTAGTCAGTAACGTATTTATGAACTAGCATTTATCATGGGTAATTTAGCCTGACAATGAGCAATATCCTTTTTTCTTTTCCTTTTTATTTTATTTTTTTCAGATTTTGTTTCCCTCCCTCTCTTTCTCCCTTCCCTGTTTCTCTCTCTCCTATGCCAGGGATTGAATGAGGGGCACTTTACTACTGAGCTACAACCCCAGTCCTTTTTATTTTTTATTTAGAAACAAGAGTCTCACTAAGTTGCTGAGGCTGTTCTCATACTTGCAATCCTCCTACCTTAGCTTCCCAAATTGCTGGGATTACAGGCATGTGCTATCATACCTGGCTGTTTTTGTTGTTGTTGTTGTTGTTGTTGTTGTTGTTGTTTGTTTGTTTGTTCATTTTAAGAAATGGAAATCGTTATTTTTATTTATTTATTTTTGTGTGGGCTGCTGGGGATGGAACACGGGTCCTCATGCATACTAGGCAAACACCCTACCACTGAGCCATATTCCCAGCCTTCTGGTTTCTTATGTATTTATAGATATGAAAGGCTCATCTTTTTAAGCTTCATTATCAAAGGGTAGCATTCTAACATGCTTGCTATTAGCAATCCAGTACATGATCTTCTGAGTTGATACACACACACACACACACACACACAAACAAGTATCATTGACTTCTTTTCAAAATGTGATCTCTTAACAGTACGTGTATGTTTATTTCATTCTTATAATGAATAGATAGCATCCTGTTAGATTATTATGCTAAATTTAACTATTTTCACACTGATTAACATTTTGTTTATCAGATTTTGCTATCACAAATAATTTATCAATAAATATTCCTGCATGTATATCTATGTATTTATGCTCTCTTCTTCTGTAGGTTAGACTTCTAGATATAAAATTGCTAGGTTGTATAGTATGCAAATTTAAATTTTGATATATAATATCAAATTACTCTCCCAAAAATATTTGCATAAATTTACATTGTCACCAATAAGATATAAGGATACTTCCCCCATGTACACACATTGTTGCCACTCTAAATCTTACCATTTTTTAGTTTTTTACTAATGAAGTAGTACCTCATTTTTAATTTTGGAGTTTAATTATTTTTTATGTTTCTTGGTTGAGTGACAGTTTCTTTTTTTGCCTTTTTTATTTATTTTTCCCATATTTTTATTGGTGTATTATAATTATACACCAATGACTTCTTGTTACATGATCATGATATAATGATATAATTTGGCCATTATCATTGCCCAGTATTTCTCCTTTCCCTCTCCTCCATCCTCCCCCTGCTCCCCTTCCTCTACTGATCTCCCTTCAATTTTCATGAGATGTGCCCCACTGCTGAGGGCCATAGCCAAGTCAGAATGACGTGTGGCATTTTTGCCAGAACGGAGTGGTTGAGAGGTGACACCTGCAAGCCATTGAGATGATAATGGTTATGTTAAGCTGTGTATTCAATTGTAATATTAGACCCCTACTGTCTACCTGGGCCTGCTACTTTGGAGTTCTCGCGGGGATTCCCGGAGAGTTCCCATTGGTTGGGGAAGTGCCGGAGGAAGGATTTCTGGTTGGTGTGTGGTGTGTCCCAGGAGAAGGCTGTGGGCGTTCGTGGCGTTGGCGGAAGTGAGGAGAATAAAGGAGTTCCTGTTTTGAACCTACAAGGCTGTGTGGCGGCTGGGTTATTTTGTGCCCAGCCAGGCTGCTGCACCCCACCTTTCCTTTCCTTTTTTCTCTCTAGCTTCCACATGAGAGAAAACCTATGACCTATGACTTTCTGAGTTTGGCTTATTTTGCTTAACATAATTGAGCAGCATACCTCTTCTCAAGTTTCATTTATTTTCCTGCAAATGACATAATTTGAGTGACAGATTCTTCTCAATGTATCAATTTGTCCATCTTTAATTAGGTTGTATTACCGATATGTAGAAGCTCCGTCTATATTAGAATATTAACCCTTTGTGTGTGTATATAAACACACACACACACATATATATATATACATATATATACATATACATATATATATATATATATATATATATATATATATATAAAATTTTCTATCATTTGCTTTTGAGAAAGCTTCCATTCTTCTTTTCCATTCCTTTGTCTTTTCGTATCTTCCTCAAACCTAAAATTCTAAAACAGAAATCAGAAGAGGGTGGAGTATGATCAAGAGCCCAAAGGAGTATTAAGATTCAGGAAGTGCAGGCTTGGAGGGTTAGCTTAATGGTAGAAAACATGCTTAGTTATGAGTGAGGTCATAGGTTCAATCCCTAGCCACTCCCCCCCCCCACCAAAATAAATAAGATTTGGAAAATGAAGAGACTCATTATGACATTTTTTTTGCATCTCAAATCTGTGGTCTAGTGATAATAGTCTGAAAGTAGTACATATGAGCAGCAGTAACTGCCCACAAGTATCTTGACGGTTGAAGTTTGCTTATAGAGCCTTCCATACTTAAAAGTCCATGCAGTGTTATCCACTCAGACTTTCTCTCTCTCTCTCTCTCTCTCTCCTTTTTTTTTTTTTTTGGGGGGGGGGGTACTGGGCACTTTATCACTGAATTACATCCCCCATCCTTTTTATTTTTTTATTTTGAGGCAGGGTCTCACTAAGTTATTGAGAGTCTTGCTAAATTGTGAGGCTGACCTTGAACTTGCAATCCTCCTGCCTCAGCCTTTTGAATCACTGGGATTACAGGTGTTCACCACCACTCCCAGCATGAGACTTCTCATTGTGGTGGAGAAGTACCAATCTTCCAAACTTTAACTCAGAGCTATGTCACTTCCATGCTTGAGAATAAGCCTACTGTCATTGATATTACAGTATTATTAGAATCAGAGCACATGGAAGAACTACAATTTTGGGAGGAAGTCATCTCTATTTTGATAGGAGAGACTTTACATTTTCTCTTTTAAATCAAAACTTGTGTTTTAGATGTGGTCAAAGGTGAAAAGGTCAAGCCAATATTTGAGGAACCACCCAATCCCACAAATGTGGAAGTCAGTCTGCAACAGATGAAAGCCAATGATCCCAGCCTACAAGAAGTCAACGTCAACAACATCAAGGTATTTCATTATCATCGTCATCAGCCACCTGATTTATCATGAGGTCAGAAAACTTATTGGAGATGACTGGTGGCCTGCTTTTAATACCCATTTACTAGCCTTTGTTATCACTGATTTTGAGGCAAGATATCCTATGCAAAAAAAGTGGATTTTTTTTTGTCTTTTAATTTTTTTTATTTTTTTTTCTGCTTTCTTAGACTATTTTTTTTTTAATTTTTATTGTTGGTTGTTCAAAACATTACATAGTTCGTGACATATCATATTTCACACTTTGATTCAAGTGGGTTATGAACTCCCATTTTTACCCCGTATACAGATTGCAGAATCACATTGGTTACACATCCACTGTTTTACATATTGCCATACTAGTGTCTGTTGTATTCTGCTGCCTTTCCTATCCTCTACTATCCCCCATCCCCTCCCCTCCCCTCCCATCTTCTCTCTCTACCCCATCTACTGTAATTCATTTCTCCCCCTTGTTTTTTTTTCCCTTTCCCCTCACTTCCTCTTGTATGTAATTTTGTATAACCATGAGGGTCTCCTTCCATTTCCATGCAATTTCCCTTCTCTCTCCCTTTCCCTCCCACCTCTCGTCCCTGTTTAATGTTAATCTTCTTCTCATGCTCTTCCTCCCTACTCTGTTCTTAGTTGCTCTCCTTATATCAAGGAGGACATTTGGCATAAAAGTGGATTTTTTCTAGAATTATTTGAAAAGAATCATAGTACTCAGTTAAACATAGTGCATTAGTTATATCTATTGCTGAATAACAAATTACTCTGAAACTCAAAGGCTTCAAACAACAAACATTTATTATTTCATACAGTTGTGTTTTCCCCCCAGTTCTGGGAATCGAATTCATGGTAGGCAAGTTCTACAGCACTGAGCTACATCTCAAGCTCCTATCTCACACAGATGTGAGGTCAAAAATGTGAGAATGACACAGAAGAGTAGTTGACTCAGGGTTTGAACTGAGGCTACAGTGAAACTCTTAGCCAGACTCCAATCTGAAGGCCTGATGATACAGAAGGATCCATTTCCAAGATGGCACACCCACGTGTTTTTTACAGGAGGCCTCAATATCCACATTAGGACTGCCTGAGTGTCCTCACACCATGACTGCTGGCTTCCCCCCAAAAAAGTGATCCAAGAATGAAAGAGCAAAGAGAAAGCCCTAATACCTTTTACAACCTGGTCTCTGAAGTCACAAATTGTCACTTCCATTTTATTCTATTTGGCAAAAAGTTATTCTGCTCTCAAAGGGAGGGGAAGGGATGTTGTGTGTCTAAACATTGCTTAAGGTATTTGGCCAATTCCTGGCATTTAATAATAACAGCACCTTTATTGAGTATTGACTGCATGCCATACCTCTTGCTAAATACTTGAAATTTATTATGTCATTTAATCCTCAGTGAGACTTAATGAGCTTAAGTTGCTAAGGTCATACATCTACAGTGCAGCCAGGACTTGTTCACTGCTAGCTACACCTCATATCACCTCCCTCCCCAGTAGTTAGTACTGTGCTAAGTGCTGTATGAAAGAGTATAAAGACGAGTAAGATTTAGTCTTTACTCTGAAAAACTTGCATTAGTAGAAAAACATGAAACAATTAAAACACGATGTGTTAAGCCCCCAAACGTATGGAATTGTAGGGAAGGAAAATTTTAATGCTGCCTAGGAAAGCCAATAAACAAAGGAGGAGGTATTTCGGTTGGATTTTAAAAGATGAGTAGAATTTAATCAGAGAAAAAGACAAAAGGAATTTTCTGGCAAAAGGAAACCACATCTAAAGATATGGAGGAGAGACAGACCATGATATATTAAAAGATGGGCAAATAAGGCCATCTGCCTAGGCTATAGAGAACACAAGAAATAACGACCAAGCATGGTATGTGTATAATTCCTTGGTTAGAGAAAAGAGAATGCCAGAATGCACTAGATTCCCTTATTGGACTCTTAAGTGGTGCTATGGGCTCAGAATAGCTGGTTGCCTAAGAATGGGTCATGAACCTCTTTTCAAGTGTTATCTAGCTATCTAAACACATACATGGTATTTAAAATAATAATGACAGTTTAAGAAACATAAATGGTATTTACAAGTTGTAGGGGGTGCTAGGAGTTTAGTTCAGAAATAGAATATATCCTTAGCACAAGGCCCTGATTCAATCTCTGCACCAAAACAAAAGAAGTTGTAGGACTTTAACTTGAGGGTAGTGTGTTGTAGAATGGTTTATCTGTCAGCTAGCAATTTCTTCTCTGTTTTAGAACATTCCGATTCCAACCTTGAAGGAATTTGCAAAGGCTCTGGAGACCAACACTCATGTAAAGAAGTTCAGCCTGGCTGCAACCCGCAGCAATGACCCTGTGGCCATTGTGAGTAAAATTCTTAGAAATATAACATGAATTTTTAATTCACTTGAAACTTTTTAATTTGTTTTTAATTAATATACAATTTTTTAGATATGGTAAATTTAAATTGTGCATAGTTAGTAAGTGGAATTAAAGTTAAATGAGGGTAAAACTTCATAACCCAACTGTGAAGCAGTTTGAATTAACATTAGAATCTCGTTAGTTTTACTCAGAAATCAAAGTAAGTTTGGCATTTAGCTAAATAAATTTTTAGGGTTTGTTCTGTACTTAGTACAAATTTTCTGAAACTTTTTCTTCCATATTAACTTTTTGTTGAATCCTTTGGATCCTGCTCCAAACTCCTGCAGGAACTTGGCACATATAAAAAAATGTTGAAGTGTATTTCCTTTTAATTTTTTAAATGGATTAACATGTTACCACAGTATTTTAAACAACCAAATGCAGAGACACACTTTTTTTACATTCTGTTGACAAAAATATGAAAAACAACAATCAAAATTCCTATTCCTTCTATGCATTTTAGGTACTTCAGAAGTCCCTTAACTCAAGTAAATACTACTAGTTATCATTGTTATTCTTCCTGTAGTACTTCTCTTGAACGTAGTTTCTTCAAATAGTTGAGGTTTGCTGATAGGATCAGGTGAATTCATATTTATCCAGAAGCAGGTAACACCACACAATTGTGAAGAATAATTCTATTAATGTTAAGAGAAACCTTCTGTGGCCACATCTAGCTGGTCCCAGATGATTCATCTTACAGTTATGCACTTGTCAGGGAAGAACTTTTCTGTAGGTTGAAAATTGGTTCATTACCCCTACAGGGAACAGAGATCTTCAAATTATTATGACTGAACCCTGAAGCCAAGAATTTCAAGAGACTCTTCTAACTGGGCAGTGGCTCCCAGTAACTCAAGAGGTTGAGGCAAGAAGATCACAAGTTTGAGGCCAGTTAGCAATTTAGGGAGACCCTATCTCAAAATTAAAAAAAAAAAATTAAAAGGGCTGGGGATGTAGCTCAGTATTAAGTGTCCCTAGGTTCAATCCCCAGTACCCATAAATAAATAAATAGGTAGTAAAATAAGAGAAAATTTTTAAAAAGACTTTTCTATTTAAGTTTCAAATATAGATTCAACAAGGCACTTTTAGGATTGTTGTTAATATAGACCAGCTATGTGTATGAGAAATGACATTAGTCCCATTTTACAGGTGAGGCAACTAAGGCTCACAAAGGTTGAGTAATTTAAGATTATACAGTATGTGGTCAACCCAGGATGTAAATGTAAGTCACCTGTAATCAAGTTCAATTCACCATGGCCCAAATACTTCCATATGGCCATATTGATAGCATTATAGGGATATGAATAGAATTTGCCCTTGTTAGATTCCAACAAAAAGAGAAGACCCAAATATGTATAAAATGTTGGTATTATTGGGGCCTGGGATTGTGGCTCAGAGGTAGAGCGCTTGCCTAGCATATGTGAGGCACTGGGTTTGATCCTCAGCACCACATAAAAGTAAAATAAAGATATTGTGTCCACCTATAATTAAAAATATATAAATAGGTTAAATTAATTCTAATATTTTACTTAAAATATACTTTTGAATATGTTTTATTTTATTGTGGTTTACGTTTTTTTTTTCCTAAGGTACTTTATCTTTGTATTACGTACTTTGTTTTTCCACATTTTTATTGGTACATTATAGTTGTACATAATGATGGGATTTGTTGTTTCATATTCATACATTCACACGATATAACTATAATTTGGCCAATTATCACTCCCAAGCACTTCCCCTCTCCCTCTCTCCTCCTACTTCTTGATGCCTCTCCTATACTGATCTCCCTTTGATTTTCATGATTTTTTTGGTCCCCTCTCCCCACCTTCTTTTCGTTTTTCCTCTCTAGCTGCCATATATGAGAAAAAAAATCCAACTCTTGACCTTATGTGTTTGGCTTATTTCACTTACCATAATGTTCTCAAGTTTTATCCATTTTTCTGCAAGTGATATAATTTCATTTTTCTTTATGGCTGAATAAAATTTCTTTGTGTATATAGACCACATTTCCCTTATTCATTCATTCATTATGGACACCTAGGTAGGTTCCAGACTTTGACTCTTGTGAATTATGCTGCTATAAACATTGGTATGCATGTATCACTATAGTACAATGACTTTAATTCCTTAGGATAAATACCAAGGAGTGGTATAACTGAGTCATATGGTGGTTATAGGATTAGCCCATTTTTAAGAACTCAATAGCTACATGTTTCTCATGGCTACCATTTGGGCAACTTAGAAAATTGGATTTTGATACAATCCTGTAAAGTACAGAAAACAAAACCTTTTCTTTAAAAATGTATTTCTACTCAAATTATTTATGTATCATTTAAGAAGTCTGGTCTTTGTTTTACTAACATTATTATTCCTAGTACATGTAATTGATTCTCAAATATTTGCTGAACTAAAGTGAACTTGGGCCTACAGCCCAGGGTTGTTTGGCTGGGTCTCCTCTATTTTATTCAGTATGAGAAAAGTGTTTTCTGGAGTTTAAAAGAAATCGGCAAGATTCTGGCTGCTTGCCATGAGGTCCTGCAACTTTTTGTAAAGGACTAATTGCTCTGACATTTTGTTATTCTAAAGCTGAAAGTAAATCCCAAAGCTTGAGTTCCAAAAGGAAAGGCTTAATATATTCCCCTCTGGTGTTCTGATTAAAATGTGTACGTTTAATTTCAATTAAAAGTTGAGTACTGAGTAAAGATTCTTAAAGTCATATAGTGTGCCATACTGTCAGTCCAAATCCTGGAGCTTTCTTTGCAGTTCAAGCAATTGTCTAATACAGGATTATTCTTCTACTCCAGTGGTTCTTGACCCAAGAGTTCTTTTGCCCTCCAGGGGACACTTGGCAGTGTCTGGAGATTTTGGTTGTCATGACTGGGAGGAGTGCTATTGGAATTTAATGGATCTCAGGCCAGAGATACTCCTAAACATCTTGCAGGACACAGGCTCACCTCCCACAACAAAGAGTTCTCCACCCCCAAATGTCAGTGATGCCAAGGATGAGAAACCCTTTTCAACTTCCATGTTGAATTCCTTCTCCCCCTCCTTCTTCTCATCTTTTCTGCAATAAAAACAATTAAAATAGTTTAGAACTTCATTGTTCTACTCCCTAGAAGCAATCCCCTTAGCAATTTTTAATTCTTCTAGTTGTTGTCTTTATAACTTTAAAGTGGTTGTTAATCCTGTCTGCACATGATTCACTTTAAAGCTCCCAGATCATTCTAACATACAGTCAAGGTGGAAAGCCAGTAGTATGCAGAAATTTATATTTTTACTCATCATCTTAGGTAATTTTTTATTATTGTAAAAGCTGAGGGCAATCTGTACTCACTCTTGTTTTCTTTTTTTTTTTTTTTTTAATTTTTTCACTCTTGTTTTCCATTCTTTCCTTCCTCTTGTACCTCCAAACTGTAGCTCTTCCCATTATTTTCACACATTTGAGCCTTATAAAATTTTATCCTGTAAAAATGGGAGTTCATAACCCACTTGAATCAAAGTGTGAAATATGGTATATCAAGAACTATGTAATGTTTTGAGCAACCAACAATAAAAATTTTAAAAAAAATTTTATCCATCTACATATATATAGACACACAAGCTTTTATATAGGTAGATTCCAAAAATTAAAAACCTACTAGCACTTCCAATTATATGACTTTGTAAATATAAATCTCTATTCCCACAGGCCTTGTGTTCATTCTTCTGAGCATCTAGTGATTTCTTTCGGAAAGAGACTCATGACTTTCTTCAGCTCTGGGGAAATTTTTCCATTAATTATTGGACAATTTTTTCCTTTCTATAGTAGTCTTCTTTTTTTTTTTTTTTTTTAACCTTTTAGAACTCCTCTTAGGTGAATGTGAAACCTCTGGCATCTTTTCCCTTCATATCTCTTAACATTTTATTCATATTTTCTTTCTTTGTATTTCTTACTCTACATCCTTAGAAATATTAGCTTTGTCTTCTACCTTACCAACTTGGTCTTTATCCATGCATATTTTTAAAATTCTGGGTATCTATTACTTCCTTTTATTTCAATATGGTATTTTTTATTTTCAAAATACATTCTCATTCCTCTTTTTTTTTTAACAATGTAATAGCCAGTACCTATTTTATGTAGGCAATGCCTTTTCTTTTCCCAGTGGGGAGGAGGAAGGAGAAGTGGATAGTAATAATTTAAAATTTTACATTGATTTTTCTTCACTCTATGGTGGGTTATCCTGTTCATTCAGTTGGCTTTTCTCTTTCATGATGTTGACTTTCCCATCATGTCTGGCAATTATTGATTGCCCAGTCATATTTGGGAATATAGAACAAGGTTGTTTTATATAAAGTAGGATTATTTTTTCTGCAGTTGAGTAGATCTATTCCACCAATAGATTCTTCCCTTAAAAGGGAACCCTCTTTTTTTTTTACCATCTGTCTCACCATCTTTCAAGCTATTTATTTTATTTATTAACTTATTGATCTTCCTGCTCAATGATAAGCTCCCTGAGGACATATATTTTTGTCTTCTCTACTGCTGGAGGGAGCAACACAGTAGAAACCTGACAGATGAGTGAATGAAGAATGAATGAATGAGTGAATGCGTTTTTTCAGCAGGTAGGTGAATTGGCTGGAAAACTTCTCCTAGTGTGTGATACAGCCTGGGAGGCCCCTGTAATTGTTAGTTAAGAGAACTGCATTCTGGGAGAGGTACATTTAGTGCCTTTCATTCCTGACATAGCTATCTTGCCCCTGCTTCCTATACTGCATCTGGTATGAAGGTCTGGAGATACCTCAGTTTCTGTCTCACTTTTGTTCTTGTATATGTATATACATATATATACACACAAATACACATATATTATATAGTTTGTTAGTTACTTGTAAATACATATATATTTTATAGTTAGTTAGTTAGTTAGTTGTAGACGGACATAATAACTTACTTTATTTATTTTTATGTGGTGTTGAGGATGGAACCCAGTGCCCCACAGGTGCCTAGGCAAGCACTCTACTGCTGAGCTGCAATCCCAGACCTCTGTCTTGCTTTTGTCCCAGGTCATGACTCTTTTCAGGAGATCTGCCATTGGCAGTCATGCTGGCAGCTGCTCTTCTTCAGGGAAGCCGCAGGGAGGGCGGTGTGCTTTCCATCTGCTCCAGCTTTTCCATCTGTTCTGAAGGCAGTTCTTTAATGAAACACTCCAAATGGGGCTTTCCTCTGGTATCTCAGGGAACAATATATAATATATGATAAAGATGAAGCTGATTCTATTATTATTTTTTGTGCTATTTTCTTCACCAATTTTTCTGTTTTCTGTATTTTAGCGATTCTTCAAGATAATGGCCATTTTGGGGCTGAGGTTATGGCTCAGTGGTAGAGCACTTGCCTCGCATGTGAGAGACCCTGGGTTCCATCCTCAGTACCACATAAAAATAAAAAATAAAAAAATAAAGATATTGTATCAATGTAAAAATTTAAAAAATATATTTTTAAAAAAAGATAATGGCCATTTAAAATTTTTATTGATGCATGATGATTTTGTATATTTATGAGGTAAATGTGACATATTTATACATATGTACAATATGTAATGAGCAAATCAAGGTAATCAGCAATCTACAACCTCAAACATTTATCATTTCCTTATGTTAGGAATATTTAAAGTCTATTAATCATTTTATTTTATTTGGTACTGGGGATTGAACCCAGGGGCACTTTACCACTGAGCTACATTGTTAGTCTTTTTTTTTTTTTTTTTTTTTTGAGACAGGGTCTCTCAGAGTTACTGAGGCTGGCCTCAAACTTGCAATCCTCCTGTCTTGGACTCCTCAGTAGTTGGGATTAGAGGCATGCACCACTACTCCTGGCTCTTCTTTTTTTATTTTTATTTACTTATTTGGTACCAGGGATTGAACTCAGGGGCACTCGACCACTGAACTATATCCCCAGCCCCATTTTGTGTTTTATTTAGAAACTGGGTCGCACTGAGTTGCTTAGTGCCCTGCTTTTGCTGAGGCTGGCTTTGACCTCATGATTGATCCTCAGCATCCTGCCTCAGCATCCTGAGCTGCTGGGATTCTATACAGCCACAGCGCCTGGCTTCTAACTAATTTTAAATATACAATAAATTATTAGCTATAGTTATTACCCTCCTGTGACAGAACATTGAAACTCACTTCTTCCTTCTAACTATAATTTTGTTCATGGTAAACAACCTCTCTCCATCTTCCACCCTCTGGCAACCATTATTCTATTCTCTACATCATGAGATTAACTTTTTTAGCTTTCAAATACGAGTGAGGACTTCAGGCATTTGTCTTTCTGTGCTAGCTTATTTCACTTAACATAATGTCCTTGAAGCTCATTTATGTTGCCACAAATGATAGGGATTTATTCTTATTTATGGATGAATAATATTCCATCGTATATATATATATTTTCTGTATTCATTCATGCATTGATGGATTCTTAGGTTGTTTCCATATCTTGGCTTTTGGGAGTAGTGCTGCAATAGATCTGCAATAGACAGTGCTGCTAGCTCTTCAACATACTTACTCCCTTTCCTTTGGATACACATCCAGGAGTGGGACAGAGACTTTTAGATAATGCTTCAAAGTACAGGTAACAAAACCAAAAATAGACAACAGGATTACATCAAACCAAAAACTTCTGTACAGCAAAGGAAACAGTCAACCGAGTAAAAGTCACCCTACAGAATGAGAGAAAATATTTGCAAAGTATTTATCTGACAAGGAATTAATGTCCAGAATGTAAGAAACTCAAACTCAATAGCCAAAAAATAATCAACTTTAAAAACAGACAGATGTGAATACACATTTCTCAAAAAAAGACATCCACATAGCCTCGACTGTGGACTCAATTATTTTCATTGCTGTTTTAAATTAGTATCTTTTTACTTGAGGGTGAAAGTATGACTTAATTAAGGTTTTCTTTAAGTGCTACAAAAATATCTGCATCTTGAGAGACCCTAATGGTTATTTGTTTTTGCATAATAAGGCTTTTGCAGATATGCTGAAAGTAAACAAGACCTTGAAAAGTCTAAACATAGAATCCAATTTTATCACTGGAACTGGGATCCTGGCCCTGGTGGAGGCACTGAGAGAAAATGACACCTTGACAGAGATCAAGATCGACAACCAGGTAATGCAGGGCGGGCAGAGCTAACTCACAGGTGCACGGTGAGAGGAGAGAGTGAGTTAAAAAGACAAGTTTTCTATGGGACTCAGTTGGTGTTCTGGCTTTCCTGTAAGTTTTGTCAGCTGTAGGCTTGTAAAGGGTGTGTGGCAGAATGTTACTAATTAAACATTGCACAGTGAAGCAGCCTGAGACATGGCACTCTCCTGCCCTGGCTAGGCAGGCAGCAGAGGAGAAAGCCAGGTGGTAGTGGCAGGGGTGTTGACGGCTACTTTGTTCAGCCATCTCATTGTCACCTTTTTTTTTTTTTTTTTTGGTGCCAGGGATTGAATACAGGGTTGCTTAATCACTGAGCCACATCCCCAGCCCTTTTTATTTTTCATTTGGAGACAGGGTCTTATTGATTTACCTAGGGCATCCCTAAATTGCTAAGGCTAGCTTTGAACTCACAATCCTCCCACCTCACCCTCCAAGTCACTGGGATTACAGGCATGTGCCCCCACACCTGGCTTTTAGTATGGACCTCAGCCCAGTGCTGTCCCAGCATTGCTTTTGCTTCTCACTGGAACTATGGCTAGAAGGAGAATGCAGGGTGACCCTGCTCAGGTCTCTTGTCCTTGGCTGGAGGCTGCCAGAGCTGAAAGAGCAGACCTGAGCTCCCTCAGTCTGGTGCTGGAGTTAGAGCCTGTTTAAAGGAATCAGGATTCTAAAAGATGGTCTGGCTTAATATAGCATGATCACAGCATGATCACAGTCTCAACTCTGCCATGCTTTTTCTCAGGGTCCCCAAATCAGCCAGAGCAAACTGCTTTTCCCTGGAGCTACCACTGCCTGGACCTTGGAGACCTTTTCCTGGGCATCAGCCTATAGGCCTTTAAGTTGGCTCTGCTGGCTCAGCTTACTCCTGCCTGCCGGTAGCAACCCTCAGCTCTCAGGCTTGATGCTGTGCCCTGGTCCTTTGGCCAAAGGGAAGTGTCTGCGATGGGGATTCAGTGAATCTGAGTGATCACCCAAGACTATTGCCTAAGCCTGGAGACCCCTGTCAGTTCCCATGAAAGCTTTACTCTCTGTCTTTGCTAACTGGGTCAAGCACGTTGTTTCAGTGCAGACCCTCTGACTCTGGATTCCTCCTGAGGCCTATTGCCAGGGGATCAGGGCAATCACCAAGAGATAGCAGCTTCTTGGCTCCTGCCCTCCTAGAAGGGATGCCCCACCAAAACCACTCTCCTAAACGCAGAGGTGTGGCTTGAGAGCATCCTGGAAATGTGCCACACATGGCCCCACACACCCAAAGGAAGCTCAGTGCTGTGTATCCTCATGTGTGTCCAGCTGCTAATAAATTAAGAAAAAGCATCCAGAACTGGGAAACTACAGAAACCAAAATGTGAAGTGACTGAAAAGAAGTGATAACTCAGGGATATTTGTGGAATAGACTCATATCAGGAAGAAGTAGGCTCTTAGGAAGTATTTCCATGGGATTTAACACAGAGATAGATACCTTGTTCCAAAGTATATTTAACTTTCTGTCCTGGTTTAGGACACTGTGAAACCCTATATCTGTAATAATGTCATACTCTGTTTCTAGTTTCTGGCATGATACCACTTAGTTAAGGTTACTACATAAAATACAATTCAATTTGACTTTCAGGTACATAATATATAATTTCTAGTAAAAGGATTATCCAGGAAATATTTGAGACATCTTTCTAATAAAATGTTATTCATTATCTAAAAATCATATTTAGCCATTGTCTTGTATTTTCATTTGCTAAATCTCGCAATACTACCCCAGTGGATGAGCTGGAATCCTGAAAATTTGAAGGGTTTTTCTAATGCTTAAGAAGACCCTGACACTGGGCATAGTAACCCACAACTATAATCTCAGCTGCTTGGAAGTCTGAGGAAGAAGGATTACAAATAGGAGGCCAGCTGGGCAATTTTGGAAGACCCTGCCTCAAAATGAAAAATTTTAACAGGGGTAGAGATATAATTCAGTGATAGAGCACTTGCCTAGCATATAAAAGGCACCAGGTTCAGTCCCTAGTACCTTCAAGGTGGAGGTTGAGGGAAGAATAAGACCTTGAAATATGAATTCTGAACCTTGTCTCTTAATTCCCTCTAACTCAGCCTCATTACCTCTCCCCAGCCATCCAGGAATGTGTTTGAGCAATTCTTTAGCTTTAGCCCTCCGTTGTGCTTCTGAAATGTTTCCCCTCTCTCCCTTCTCTTCACTCATCTCCCTCTGTCTATCTCTCTGTTTCTTATCCTAGGTACTAGAGATTGAATCCAGCAGCACTTTACCATTGAGCTTTTCCCCCAGCCCTTTTTATTTTGAGACAGATCTGGCTAAGTTGTTAAGGCTGGCTTTGAACTTGCAATCCTCCTACCTCAGCCTCCTGAGTAACTGGGATTATACGTGTGTCACTAATGCCTGGTTTTAAATGGCTTCTTTTTATATGTTTGTGACAAGAAGGAGAATTAAGATTTCCTCGAGGAACTGGAAAAATTATTTGCTTTACTAGAAGAATAAGGAAATTTAGAGTCAAAACTTGTATAAATTTTGTTCATTGACTCATAGACTTTTAGAAGTAACCTCAGTTTTCTCCTCATGAAGGATATGAAATAAGTTTTTGGATTTGAAATAAAATTTCTAAGGGCTGGAGCTATAGCTCAGTGGCAGAACACTTGCCTAGCATGTGTGAGGCACTGAGTTCGATTCTTAGCACCACATAAAAATAAACAAGTAAAATAAAGACATTCTGTCCATCTACAACTAAAACAATTTTTTTAAAAATAATAATTTCTCGTTTCCTAAGGAGAACTAGCAGCTGAGATCAATTTAGCATCACAGCAAAAGGCAGCTGCACAAAAATGAGGCCTGCTGAGAACCCTCCTCTGGGGAGGGCTGCTGTGGCCAGGCTCCAGGTAAATACATAATCATCTAGTCATGTGCTCCCACTGAGAAGAACAAACAGTGGTGCATATTGAAGAAACAGATGGGTAATTGCTAAAAAAGTATTTTGAAAACATGTATGCACAAACTTTCATTTTTTTCTTTGTATTTAGTGATAAACTATGAAAAGAAAAATATCCATGTTTTAAGAAATTTTAATGTCCATTTTTTGTTCTGGGATAATGTAACACAAAAGACTTCAAATTAAGTAGCTGGGTAAGGTAGTGCATGCCTATAGTTCCAGTGAGGCAGGCATTAATCCTTGATAGAATCCACTCCTCTAACCTGTGTTGTGAGCTGAAGTTCTCCTGAAACTTAGAGGTCAGTGTCTGTCTGTCTGTCTCTCTCTCTCCCTCTCTCTCTCTCTTTTTTTTTTTTTTTTTTGGTACTGGGGATTGAAACCAGGCATGAGGATTAAAAGTTTGGGGCTGGCCTTGGCAACTTGATGAGACTCTGCCTCAAAATAAATAAAAAATAAAAATAAAAAGAGTTTGGGGTGTAGCTTAGTGGTGGAACAACCCTAGGTTCACTCCCCAATACCCCCCCCCCAAATTTTGTCTGGACTCAGAAGTTCTCCCACTAACTTTTCTCCTTCATCTAATTCATACTTACATCTCCCAAACTTAAAAGGTATATATTTTTTTAAATATAAATTATAATGGCAAAGCAATAGAATAGATTCCAGAAATTGAGTACAACTGAAATTTTTGCAGTCATGTGTCAGTATTTCAAATCAAGGAAGAATGATGAAAAAGATGGTAGCACCAGTTGGAACAAAATAAAGTTGGGTCTCTTCAATCTTATACCAAAATTAATTTAGAATGAAATAAATATTTAAATATATGAAATCATAACACAAATAGAATAGGATAATTCTCCTATTCTAAATTAGGAGAATAGAGATAATGTGACAAAATCTGGAGGCTGATAAATTCAATTTTGAAAATAGAAAAAAGGTTTTATAGTAATCAAAAAGAAAATCTAAAAACAAACCAAACAATGTGTTTCCAGTACATTTGAAAGAGGGCTAATTTCCTAATATATGAGAAACTTATGTGTCACTTTAAAAAAAAAAGTCGGCAGCAAAATGGGCAAGTGACATATATGGGTAGTTCCCCCCAAAAGAGAAATACAAATGCATAAGAAAATGATTGTTCTTATTCATAATTCAAGAAATGTAAATTAAAGTTGAGAAATGCAAGTGGGCTGGGTATGGTGGCACACACCTGTAATCCCAGTGACTTCAGTGATTGGGAGACTGAGGCAGGAGGATCAAAAGTTCAAAGCCAGCCTCAGCAATTTAATGAGGTCCTAAGCAACTTAGCAAGACTCTGTCTGAAAATATAAAGGTGTGAAGATGTAGCTCAGTGGTAAAGTGTCCCTGGGTTCAAGCCCTCATACCAAAAAAAAAAAAAAAAAAAAGGGGTGGGGGGCAAGTTAAGTATAATTTTTCACCAAATTGGTCAAGGTTTTTAAAAATGGATAATTTGGCTAAGAGAGGAAAACCAGTAACTTTCATGTACTGTTGGCAGAAATAAAAATTATCATAACCTTTGAGGATAATTGAGTAATATATCAGAATTTGAAATATGCTTACCCTTGGACCCAGCTATAACTTGCCCTACAGGCAGAGTTGCAGAAATACCCCCAGATATACTGTGTGCACAGGGAAGTTCACAGCGGTGTTGCTTGTAACAGTGGGAGTGGAATGCACGGTGACCTTCAGTCAGTGGGGGCCTGGCTAGCTCATTGACCCATCCCTACAGTGGAATGCTGTGCACCTCTTTATAAGGGTGAGGTAAATGTTTATTTACCAACATGAAAAGATTAATGTTGAATGGAAAATAAACACATGTTTCAGAAACATAAACTACTCTAATTGACTTATGTGAAAAAAGCATGGATGTACCTTTGTGTGGATATATAAATGCACAGAAAATGTTGAGAAAACTACACGTGGGGAAGGAGCAAGTTACAGGAAGTGGTTTTTATATACTTCTTGTTTGCTTTTTCTGAACAAACCTGTACTTTTCATTTTTTTAAAGTTTAATGATTATACTGTGAAAAAATATATACTATATTCCTTAATTTAATTTTTAATTTCTATATCCACATGCTCCAATTAAAAAAAAAAAACTTCTGCGCTTTTTCATTATTCATGTCTCAACTTAAAAACAAACAAACAAAAACCCCTCTTGCTCCCAAGTTTACTTAGAGATTTTTCTGTAGCCCAGTAACTTCAGTGTTTGATAATTCATCTGATCCTGCACATGGTTCAAACCACAGTAAAGCCCCTTTGGGATCTCCAACTGAAACTTTTGAGAGAATGGCAGATTGGTTGTTGATCTTTAATGATTTTTGGATATGGATCCTAGAATAGAAAATACAGTGATTGGATTGATTGCTGTAAGACAGTTGCACAAAGAAGAAGAAAAAACAGTGGTCAGGTGTAATTCCAGTTGCTCAAGAGCCTGAGGCAGAAGGATCACAAGGTCAAGGCCAGACTGGTCAACTTAGCAAGACCCTGTCTCAAAACAAAGTACAATTGTATCTCCATGCTATAGTGCTTACCTAGCACTCACAGATCTTTGCAACAGCAAAAAAAAAGTTTAAATTCTTTTGATACTGGGATGACTTAGAAGCCCCAAATATTAGTTTTGCTTTAACTGTACCTCTTGAATCACCTGTTTCTTCATGAATGGTTGTCTTAATTTTTTTAGGACACCAGCAGGTTCATCTGTTTGGATTTTTCTTCTAAACAAGGAGTGGGACTCAAATGACTATATGGGAGGACACATCTCCAATGACACTGTCCCTTTTGAATTTGAGACTTTGGCTTCTTAGAATTTTTGTCCAAGTAGCCACATATCTTTCCTGTGCATTAACAATTTCCTTTTCCTTTTTGGTCATCCTGTGTGTGTGTGTGTGTGTATGCACCTGCAACCAGAGGCAGCAGTTGGGAACAGCTGTAGAGATGGAAATTGCCCAGATGCTGGAAGAAAATTCGAGGATCCTCAAGTTTGGATACCAGTTTACCAAGCAAGGGCCACGGACAAGAGTGGCAGCTGCCATCACAAAGAATAATGACCTGGGTAATGCAGCCGTGATATGCACTGGTGACAGTAGGAAGATCCTGCTGAACATTCACTTTTCCACCTCTGATGCCCCCTGACACAGATACCATCCCATTGGCCTTGGTGTCACTTAGTTCTTCACCCGAGGCACATGGTTATATGGTCTTAGACGTCCTCGTGGCCCCTGGAGTGTTAAAGTGTCAACATAGCATTCTTTCAAAAAGAGCTGTTTGTTCTTTTTTCCAAACTGACTTTGACTCTTGCTTCATTTCCTTTGTTTCTATGCCTTTCCTTTACTTTCTTCTTTTTACTTTAATTTTTTCTTTTTCCTTTACCTACTTCTCACATATGGATTATGTTCTGTTATCTGAATCAAAAAATCGACACAAAGACATGGAAATTCTCACTACTTATGATTGCTCTTTCTTCACATATTTATATGTGATATAGGTATGTCTGATACTTCAGTACTTTACATGCGAAATAAACTAATGGAGGTACGTTATGACAGTTAAACTCGGAAGTAGCTTTTTCAGTTAGCTCATCTTTAATCTTGTTGAGGATACATAACATTTCTTCTGTTAAGAAGAGGTGAGGCATGTCCTGGTTAAATACAGCACAGAAGCCTGATGTACAGTAGCGCACACCTGTAATCCTAATGGCTCAGGAGGTTGAGGCAGGAGGATCACAAGTTCAAAGCCAGCCTCAGCAACTTAGCAAGACCCTAGCAACTCAGCAAGACCCTGTCTCTAAATAAAATATAAATAAGGGCCAGGGATGTGGCTCAGTGGTTATTACCTCTGTATTCAAACCCTGGTACCAAAAAAAAAAAAACAGCACAGAAGAATGGAACAGATTGGGAAGGTATAGTATGGGGACAACACAGCCACCTGGAGCAACATAGCAAAAGAACATCTAGGGGGCTGGGGATGTGGCTCAAGTGGTAGCTCGCTCGCCTGGCATGCGTGCTGCCCGGGTTCGATCCTTAGCACCACATACAAACAAAGATGTTGTGTCCGCAGAAAAACTAAAAAATAAATATTAAAAAAAATTCTCTCTCTAAAAAAAAAAAAAAAAGAGAACATCTAGGAGCAGACAGTCCACTTGGCAAGCAATGAGTCAGCTGACAGCAGGTTTCAGTCCCCAGATTAAGGTTCAGGAACAGTATGCAAGACCTTGGACAGAGGAACTGGGCAAGGTGTTCCTCCAAGTGTAGTTTTTCTGGTCCTGAAGAGGATTTGGATTGTGGGGAAGATAGAAGCTAAAGGTTAGAATAGGAAGGGTCAAGTAAAACTTAGTGTCCAGGTGCCTGCCCGTGCTTAGCCAAGACCCTGCAATGCAGCCAAGGTATATGGTATCAAGAGGCAGGTCACATATAGGGCCATGCTTACCTGTGGGGTTCACAGGGTGAGGCTAACAGGCAGCCCAGCAAGGGGCTTTGAAAAAGAGTAGAGGCAGCACTCCAAAGGTGTCTAGGAAAGCACATTGGGTCCACATCTGAACAACATAGTAACCACAGAAAAACAGGCAAAACAAGGTGTTAAGTAAATGGAGAGGTGATCCTGAATCCAAGAGTAGTGACTGTGGACAACAGCTTTTTCTAATTCCTTCCTTATAGACTGGGCTACTTGAAGTGGTGAGTTAGGGCAGGACCTCAGCCTGGACACCATTTTACAAAATCCAGGAAGCTTTGGGGAGCCCACTTGCCTGCAACTAGAGGAACCTGCTGATGAGAAGGTGACAGGGGAAGAAGAGGGTTGCAGAAACTGGAAATCAGGCAGTCTGGGCAACTTCGTTGATCCCAAGTACCAGTTAAAGGGAAGCTTAAACTCTTAAATTTGCTTACTGTTTGGATCACATCTTTTTCAAAAGTTGATACTTAGGAGTTTTTACTTTGATGAGGTTTAGAATGGGATTACTATTTGCAGAAACCTGGTCTTCAAGCCACAGTCACAATTCATGGACTGTGATTGCATTAACCTAGGAAGTTTGTTAAAACCAATCAATGATTGAGTTGTACAGAAGTTGAGAAGGTGTGTCTAGGATAAATGACCATGAAAATATTTAGAAGTTCACAGTTTCACAGGTCTTTTCTGTATTCTACAATGATGAGAAAGTTCTAATACTCAAGTTCCTAACTATCAGATATAGCTTTATTTAAATGTAAATTTCTCCAGATACTAGATTATTTTATCATTTCCATTTATTGCCATGGTCAATTAAATATTGAAGTTTAAGATAATTGGTATCCTCACGTATGTGAGATTGCTGTTTTGTGAGATTAATTATGTTTGTCTGAAATTTAAGAAATATCCCTTCCTTCAATTTGTCTTGTTAAGCTTTTCTCTTGTTCTCACCTAGTTCGTAAGAAGAGAGTTGAAGGAGACCGAAGGTAAACGTCCACTAGAAGAGAGGAACTTTCACCACACAGCCATCTAAAAACCGACACAAAGTCTTCTCCTTCCCCGTGGGACCATTTTATCAAAGGTTGTTCATTTCCGTTAACCATACAACTAGTAATTTGTTATTCTTTTTGAGTTCTACTTATTTATCTGGGATTCTTACATATGTACAGTTGTTTTACTTTCTCATGGGCACCTCTGGCAACTAGCACAAGTGGACTGATACAGACCTTAGAGACTGACTTTATTAACCACTTTCATGTTGGGTTATCTTGTTTTCTTACATGAACTTTTTTTTAATCAATGAAAGGAATTTAGTATATAATACATATCTGTAACTGTGATTATGATAGAGGCCTATCTCTGTTTACATGCATAGCTTTGAGTTAGGCTAAATACATCAGAAGTGTTCTGCTTACCACATGAAAAATTAGTATTGCCAATTTCTCACTGGGTGAGGAAATGTGACCAATTTAGCACAAATTCTCCCTTAATTCCAGAAGAATCACTAAATGCACATGTTCAATGATTGCAGATCATCTTCAGCATTATGACACTTTAACACACAATTAGTAAAGAAGTGTAAATTGATTATTAACCCACAAATATAGCTTTAAATCAGACTCACAGGTAGTGAAATGAATTAGCACACCTGCCTTTATTGATCACTCAACATAAATTGAATCTTTAACATGACTTTAATGGATAACTTCAAAGCGTTGCAGAGTTTTCCAGACATGATAGGAAGTTTTTAAACTTTAGTAAGAGAGAATTTTAAAACAAAAATACTTTCCTAAATAAAAAATAATCATATCTTAATCAATTGTCTGATATACAAGAAAACATTAGTTTGACAGATTTTACAAGGGTTTATTGCTTTATCTGTAGTATAACGAGATTGCTGGGGAAAAAAATGTGAGTATTCAGGTAAATTATACAGATTTTTGTCCACGTGTCATGATCCATCCTGACATTTGCAAACATCAGGAAGAAATATGAATGATGACTTCTCCAGGTATTTGTCATCTCAAATACAGAGCCTGTGAAAATACAGCTGAGATGACTGCATTGTAGTAAGTGTTAATCTTAATGTAACAGTACAACAGTGTAATGTAAATGTAAGGAGACAGGTGACAGGAGTTCTTCGCTTAGTGCAGTTAACCTGAGACTGTGCCTCAAAACATCATTGCACACCTGTGGAGATTCCCCCTCTCTTTCTGTCTTCTCCCCTCCCTTCCTTTCATATCTCCCTCCAGCACTCCTTTTCTCCATAATTCTGAGCCTTATAAAGGTAACACCTAGAACTAAAAAGATTGCTAATCCTGGCAGAAGGTCAGTTTAATCTAAAACTAATAACTAAGGGTTCCTGAGTTACTTTGTAGCAGTAAAAGAAGTCAATGGAAAAACAGTTACTATAATATTTGGCTTATAAAGCACATGGAATCTATTTAGGTGATCCCTTATAAATTGGACATGTACTTGAATTATAAGTACCTAAGTCTCTTTCTCTCAAGTCCTTTAAAACATCTCATTTTCTTGAGAATTTTTTACATTTTTGAGGGCACAGTAATTAGAACATTCTGACCTTTTTGGAACTCTCAAAATCCTTTTGTTTATTACTACACCTCCTTATCAATCTAAAAAAAAAGTAGTAACTACTATTTGGTAGCTTTCAGTTAGATTTTTCCTTCCTTCTCAAGCATTTAAATGTAGTATGTGTAGTATGTTGGAGCCAACTTGTACAGGCTTGCTGATTGCTAAATTTTCAATAATTTTGCAAACTAGTTGTTCAGCACATCCTTTGTGTGTGTATATGTGTGTGTGTGCTGGGGATCGAACCCAGGACCTCCATGTGCTAGGCAAGTACTCTACCACTGTGCTACACTCCCAGGCCAGTAGAGCCATTATTAAAAATTAAATGGCATACAAATAAAATGAAATAAATTATGGTGGAGATAAAAATAATAAATACTCAAGAATACCACATTTTACTATTTTCTATGATCTTGAGATTACTTACATCTGTTGGTTATATTATAGGAAAACTGCCTACAGTATGCTACTGCGTGACTCTTCCCAACACCATCACCATTAACTTCTTATAGCTTGAGATTGGCCATGGTGGGAATAGTTGTTATACCTTGGAAGTTAGTGCTATGTTACAAACTGGGACTTTTCCCCCCTCTAGATTGCTGGCTGGTAAACAGTCATTAGCATACCACAGGGTGAAATGGATATGAGTTTTATACATACACTTGGTTACCTTGTTGCCAAAAGGAAAAATATTTCCCTTACCTATCTTTCCTCCTATCTCTGAATTGGTTACAGATCTCTTTAAGTGTTGAGATCCTAACATGCCTCAAATAAGCTTTTTTCCTTTTCTTACTCTCTTTCTTGCCTTCACCCCTAAGAAATCTTGGATCCTGTGGAATGTTCCCTGCAGCCCCACAGTATGGGCCATGGGCTAAAGCAGTTGTTGACAAATCCCAGCAAAAGCAAGAAAATAAGTCAGAATTGGATCATGGCTATTTCTTTTGTATAAACAGTTGTTGATAGTATTACAGTAAGCTAATAGGACATTATCAAAACCATAGCACTCTTTTTTAACTTATAAACAGTTGGGTGACATCATAGAGTCTATGAGATAAAATATTTATTACTAATAATAGTGTCTTATTGTTTTCCTGTGTTATAAAAATAGCTTTAAAGTTGACATTTCCACAAACATTTACATATTGAAGATAACTATTAGAAGATAAACATACATTTCGGGGAGACTTTCAAATCATTTAATTAGCCTAAGACTTCATCTTCCATCTGCCCAAAGTGTGTAAGTGGAAGCTCTTTCATGATAGTGGACACAATTAATACCTTACTATCCATCATGATGGGACATAGTGTATATAAAATATTTTTATATGTATGTGTTTTGCTAGATATTATGTTGAGATATTTGGTAATACCTGGACAACTGATTGTAGGGAGATTATGTGTCCCCAGGCCCACCTCCATTCCCCTTTTATAGTTGTGTAGTTTCATGTAAGTGTAAAATCACTCCCCTGGACTTGTGGGTTCATATCACTGAGACACCTCTCACAGCATATGTAGAAGATGACTTTTAGACATAAACTTTTGGAGTTTAGAAATCATGTGATTAGTCCAGCACTACATCTCCCGATCTGCCTGAAGTGTACAATGCAAACTCTTTCATCCTCATCAGCATGATTGAATCCCTTGCTTATGTCTATGGAGGGCATAATATAAATATGTGTGTGTGTGTGTGTGTGTGCGCGTGCGCGCGTATGCACGCGTGTGTTGTCAGATATCTAACTAGGTATTTGGCTACATCTGGACAACTGATTGAAGGGAGATGCTGTCTCCCCAGCTCCACTTCCCTTGCCCTTTGTAGAGTTGTTGCAGGCCCAGGTTAAGTGTGAAATTACTTCCTGGAGCTTGTAGTTTATGTCACCAACCACCACATTTCACAACTGTGTGGAGGATGACTCTTAGGAAATAAATATTAGAAGCCTAAAATCATTTCATTGTTCCAACACCAGATCTTGCCATCTGGCCAAAACGTATAGCATTTCACCCTCATCAACGTGATCAAGCCCCTTCCTTCCATCTTTGTAGGGCACGTTGTATGTAGATGTTTTGTACATAACCATCACCAAATACTGTATTGAGGTATTTAGTTTCATCTGATTGAAGGGAGACACTATCTCTCAGCCTTGTTTCCCTTCCCCTTCTCAGGGTTGTATACCCTGAGCCTAGAGGGGCATGTACAGCTCACCCATCTTGTGGCACACAGTTCATCTTCCAATAAAAGCCCATCTCCATTTAAAAACTCAGAAATCATCCCAATGCCTGTACTCCTCTAATCAGTTTTCCTGAAGGAAGACGGGCACACCAGACCAGTAGAACAGCTACTTCTTTTCCACATGGAAACCCTGGTAGGACACCAGTATTGGGGAAACCACTGTCCTCTAAATAACTGCCATGAGAACATTTTTGATGCTCAAAACTTAAAACCAGTGTGAAGCATCAGCATGCTTTCAAATTAAGATAGTCCTTTGGAATTTATAAAAGCATTTGCAGGTATTTCCTTTTTCATGGATATGATGTGCTCAGCCTTCTCCTAGATACTGTGAAGGAGACAGAGGAAACAAGAATCCTGAACTGAGTGAGCCAGGTGTGGTGGCACACACCTGTAATCCTAGCAATTCGAGAGGCTAAGGCAGAAGGATCACAAGTTTGAGACTAGTCTCGCAACTTATCTCAAAGTTATAAATAAATAAAAAGGGCTGGGAATGTAGCTCAGTGGTTGTGTGCTCCTCGATTTAGTGGAACCCAGTACCCAGGGCAGGGGTGGAGGGAGAATTCTGGATTGACATAATTTTATATGTGTTTTATGGTTTGTAGAGTAGACAGGAGTGCTTTTTTGCAAAGTAGAAACCATCTTTAGTTCAAGTCTTAGCATCACCAGAAATAGGGGAGGCAACAGGAAGTAGTGAATTCTGGCTTCTGTGGTATGTTAACCGGACAGAGAAGAATTGTTTCTGGAGTCAGGTTTTAAGTCATGATCCTGAAACTTCCTTCTGCCTTTCATTTAATGAAGTAATCACCTTTTCCATTTTAATGCACAGATAATTATGGAAATCTATACTGTCCCTCATTTCCCTATACGGTTCCTTATTTCAAATATCCCTGCTCTTCACTCCATCCTTAAAGCTAAAAGAAAAGGCAAAGGGGTTAGATCACTTGGAAGCATCAACTGAGCTCACTGCATGCAAATCACATGATCATCCTTTTGGAACTAGACAGAGAAAAGTACCCAGAATCTCTAAGATATATTCACTGTTTTCTTGCTCCCCAATTCTAGATCTGATTGATTTTACCTTGTGGTTCAGGAGTTTAGAAAAGTGGAGGTGCTGGCTAAGGGGGGAAACAGGATGGGAGTTAAAGATTTAAATCTGTTTAATGGCTACACAGAGCTCTGCCCAGCTTACCTCTTTCCCATCTGCCTGTAACAGCAATCATGGAAAAATCAGTTGGAAGTTTTAAATGTGTAATATGACTCTGGGTACTGTGCTAATAACAGTATGTGTATCAGAGTTTTATGCTTATGCCAGTTTGGGATACGTTGCTGACTTGGGAGACAGTAAAGGAGAAGGCTGAAGACTTAGGTAGAACATATTAATCAGCTAGCCAGATTTTTCTCTGATATCTTCCATGGTAGTTATTCTGAGCACATTGGCTCAGCTGGTTGGTATGGTGAAAGGGCATCATATTAACAGATTTCAAGACTGAATCCTAATCCTATCACCAACACTTAGCAGGTATATGATCATGGGCAATTCATTTAATTGCCTGCCAATTATAGACTATATAGGGGGAAGAGCACTGGATTTGGAGTCAAGAAACCTAGTCACTTGGCTTCATGCTTTCTTAGCTGGGAGACTTTAGGCAAGCCACTTTGTTTCTCAAGCCTAAGTCTCATTAGCTATAAAATGGGAATAATATCTTCACTAACTACCTCACAGAATTGTGGTGAGAATATAATCAGATAATTGGATGAAAACACTATAAAACTGGAAAGTGCTATACAGAAGTGGGAGATCATTTTTATTATCAAATCATTAATGTCCACTGCTTCTTGAATCTGATTCTGACCAACATCTTCCACATCTTTTGGAGTAGAGGGAATTGAAGCATGGGTGTGATGGAGGGGACTAGAACTATTTTACTTTGAACACAGAGGTGAGAAAGATGGTCAGTAGTGGTGGTGGGTGTTATATATGCATAATGTATGTGATAAGGCAATTTCCTAGGTCACTTTGACACTGCCTTGGAAAATGGTCACAATCCTTGCAGAGGGCCCAAGGCTGGACACAAGGGGGAAGGAAACAATGACTAGGAAGTGAGGGAAGGGCCTTGGGCACTCCTACCTTCCTGTCACTACTGGGAGCAGGGGAGGCTAAAACTTAAAAGGTGTCACTAGTGGCCTAGGAGAGAAAATTGTCCTTAGGGCTCCAAGAATTTTCATGCCTAGCAGTTGTGTAACAGGCACTAACTCTGATCATGAAGGGGAGAAAATGCCACCTGTTATGAGATCAGCTCTATGGGGCAGCAGTTACCTATCACCAGCAACCTTAGCCCTGGTCAGTATTATTTTTGCTAAGAAAGTGATTAAAGCATGGCCTCACAGGGCTTTCATGAGCACTTGGAGGCAGGGACTGTGTTTCATCAATCTTTGTATCTTTAGTACCATCTGGTAAGGTGCCTTGTACACAGTAGGTGCTTAATAAATGTTGCTTGTAATTGTCCTCCAGTCCCACAAGAGTCATGCTACATTTGCAACCATGTGATATTTTTTTTTTAAAACAACACTGATTTGCATGTCAGCTGTATGTGACTTTGGGCAACACTCTCCATCTATCTTGTCTTCATTCCATCTGTAAAATGAAGTGAGTGAACTAGATGCTCTCGAGGGTCCCTTCCAGCTCGAAAACTTTACAACCCCATTATTTTAAATCATTTCCTTTGAGTCTGCATGTGGGTGGATAGTGCCTCCACTGCAGCTCTGTTTCTCTCTAGAAGACTTTGTGCAAAGGAACAGATGTGAACATTCTGCAGACAATTATTTGTTCCTCTTCTGCTATTGTCTTCAGAATGGTTCTAGATGTACAGTCTTTTCAGAAAGAATATTTTAGGGCCGGGGATATAGGTTGGTGGTAGACCGCTTGCTTAGCCTATGCAGGTTCAATCCCCAGTACTGCAAAAGAAAAAAAGAAAAAAAAAATTTCAAAGGCAAGAAAACCAGAAAGGAAATTTTAAAATAACGTTTTCCTCCTCAGAATCAGTGGGAAAGTAGAGGAGGAAATGCATAGAAGAAAACACAGTAAAAACTGCATGTTTTTTGTAGGCTTTGATTTAAAATTTGTGTTTGTTTTTCTGAGTGCACACTGGGTAACAGAGAGAAGCCAATCAAATATGCACTGTGCATTGAGAGAAACTTGCCCAGGATTTAAAACTTCTATGAATAATCTAAATGTGGATAAATAGGAATTGGCCATATGGTCAAATGGATAGAAAATGCGTTTGTTTTTTGAGGTAATTTTATTTTATTACCAAATGTTGCCAGTGACAATCTTTAGTTAAGAAATTATTCTGACTTAAAATTCTTATCTATGTCACTTTCTTTTTAAGGAAAAAAGCCTCTATAACCATGGAAAATAATATTTATATTTTAATTAAGCCTTTATCTTATTTCATTTTTCCCAGAAAATGAATAAACTGCATTTTTTCATTGCATTTAAAAATGTAAAATATTTGCATGCCACTGATCTGTAATATCTTACCCGATCAGATGCCTGTATATTGTGTGACCTTAAGTGTATTGTTATATGTATTGTTTTGAAGAGTACAAAGGAACTAATACTTTTGTAAAGTGTTTAAATTTATATTGGCAACAGCTATTTGGCTAAGCAATTATTGGAAAATCCACATGGTTTCATTTTTCTTTTGAAACTTTACGATCAAAGCTAGACAATTGGTTATGTTCATTAAGGAAATAAAAGACTAATTTGCATTTTAAATGTGAAATTGAATATCATGTGGAAAGAAAATGTGAAATAAAGCAAAATGTATGAAGTGTAAAATACTTTTTTCCTGATAATTAGGACCCTAGTTGGTCCAATAGGTGCAATTTTTGGCCCTTTGGAATTACCAGCCAGACTAATGCTAAGGTAAATGTAAACTGTTTTAATTAACCAACATCTTTCTGCTTTTGAAGATGTAATGTATTCATTTGTGTCTGGAATGATGGTTCTAAATGCAAATGTAAAGAACACTGGGAAATAATAAACTTAATTTTAAAAGTGAAAGTAAAGAGTGGTTTTATCTGGCAGATTTTTAGACAGCGTCTTTTAAAAATAAGTGATTGGCATTGTGCTCTTACATTAGATGAGCACATTTACAAAAAGAACTGTAAAGTGCCTTAATATGAAGAAGATGAGAAATAGACAGCCACCAGCAGCTAGAAAGAGAAATGGGAATGTGTTATCAAAACAAAAATGCATGTATTTCCAGTTAAAATTTGTTAGAACAAATAGGAACAGGAATACAGAGACGTGTGTGTGTGTGTGTGTGTTTTGAACCTCTCCTGGGAATTTCTAACACTGAACACTAAAATAATAAAGTTATGTAGTAAAGTCTTGACCTGGAAAAACAGGAAACACTGCACTTCCTGCCTCTCTCCTGAACTCTGTCCTGACTTTCAGAAACACTAGGAAATGCTTTACCACTGAGTTACACCCCTATGTTCCCATTTTTTTTATCTCTAAATTTCACCATTTAGGCTAATGATGGGGTCTAAGATGTAGAGGACTTAGTTCTACTTTCTATATTTGCTGTTTTACACCTTCTCTTGGACAAGGAAATATATTTCTATATTATAAATGATTCTCCTTTTCTGTCTATGACGTTGTAATGAATAGAGATTACAAGTATGCACTAGGGGGTCACACTTGCCTGGTTCCAATCTCACTTCCATTAGTTATTTTGAATTTATACAAATTAACTAGCCTCAGTCTGTAAAATAGAAACAATTATAGTACTACATCACTGCAGTACTATTGTGAGGAGGATTCATGCGAAAACACACTGAATGGTGCCTAGCATGTAGGAAGCACTTAGGTATTACTTTCCTAAATTCTAGCCCAAATAAATAACGACAACCCAATACTCCATTTTATGCTGACAATGTCAAGAATTTAAATAGGATCAAATGAATCTTATTCATTCTTTTATTTCCACTGCCCGTCCCTTTCTGGCAAATAGGACCTCCCTCATCACTCTGAGAATTAAATACAAACAAGATAGAGCTGACTCAGGAGTTGCTCTTGACCCACCCTTTCATTTAATTCAGCTCCTCCTTACCTCCCCGATGCTTGAACTTGTTTGTGCTTGCTCTGTTCTCTGGGTACCCTCTTTTGGATTTGGCAGTCTGCCCTCTGAAGTAACTCTTTTACTTTCAGATTTGACTCTACTGTAATGGCTGGCTCTCTCACTTTGATAGCTCAGCCTTTTTCTATGGCTATAAGAAGTGGTGCCCCTCCTTGTCCACCCTGGCTACCAATCCACTGTCCAGTCCTACCAGTCTGGGAACAGGATCAATCAGATTCCCACATCTTTTAGCAAACATCCCAGTGTTACAGAGCTGGAGCCTTTGGAGAAACTGAGGAGGTCCGAAGGCACCACCCACACACACTCCAAACCCTAATTCTTGCAACCAAGTCAGAAAGATTTCAGATATGTCAAAATTTCAAAATAGTGTATTAACCACTTTAGTAATTTGTAAGTATATGGGAGTGAAGCAGTTATCTCTAACAGCTAGCATGAGTTTATTGACGAGATAGGAAAAGGGAAAGGACATGCTTTCAAGGAATGAGTGGGTCTTCTCAGAGAGGAGAGTGACAGCATGCTTCCCCAATTTTATTGGGGATGATACCAGAGAATCTTCCAGAGAGTCCTGCCTAGGTCCATCTCTTGACTTTTGACTGACAACAGGGTAACATCAGACTTTCAACTACCCACTGCCATGGCAACTCTAGGTCACCTTGGCCCATACTGACCAGTTCTAATTGGATTCTTTTTGGTACCAGCAATTGAACTCATGGGCACTTCACTACTGAGCCACATCCCCAGCCCTTTTTTATAGTTTATTTAGAGACAGAGTCTCACTGAGTTGCTTAGGGCCTTGCTAAGTTGCTGAGGCTGGCCTCTAACTTAAGATCCTCCTCAGCCTCCCAAGCCACTGGGATTACAGGTGTGAGCCACTGTGCCTGGCTTTGGTTGAATTTTTTAAAAATATTTTTTAATTGTCAATAGATCTTTATTTTATTTATTTATATGCAGTGCTGAGAATCAACCCAGTGCCTCACACATGCTAGGCAAGTGCTCTACCATTGAGCCACAATCCCAGCCCCTCTAATTGGATTCTTAACCATACATTCTTACAGATTTTATGGTTAGGAGGATCTATCCTTATCTCCCAGAGTTTCAGGATCTGGTCACAAAAGTCTTTTGGGTTCCTCCCACCGACATTATCTGGGGCCTAGATTTCTCCTGCACCTACCAGATAGATTACTGAGGAATGTGACATATCCCATCAGGCCAGGCAGGGCTGCAGGTGAATTGCTTCTTGAAAAAGAAAGCATGTGAGGGTTAGCACAGTGGCCAGGCAGGGCTGCAGGTGAATTGCTTCTTGAAAAAGAAAGCATGTGAGGGTTAGCACAGTGGACCCATTTTACAGAATTATTCTCTCTCTCTCTCTTTTTTTAGAGAGAGAGAGAGAGAGAGAGAGAATTTTAATATTTATTTATTTTTTTTAGTTTTCAGCGGACACAACATCTTTGTATGTGGCACTGAAGATCAAACCCGGGCCACATGCATGACAGGCGAGCGCGCTACCGCTTGAGCCACATCCCCAGCCCCCAGAATTATTCTCTTAACCTTGTGTTCTCACCATTCTCATTTGTCTGTTCCCTAACACCAGGACTTCAGAAGGATCCAGATATATGTGTGATTAAATGAGACTGAACTAGGCAATGGATGATGTCAGAAAATCACACAGGTATATGACACAAAAGGGGTGGAAGTGGGGAGGGGACTCTACAGATTATAGACTACTAGATTTATTAATTCTGAGGAAAATTTCAAAATAGTGTATTAACCACTTTAGTAATTTGTAAGTATATGGGAGTGAAACAGTGATCTCTAACAGCTAGCATATGTTCATTTAAAATAAATAACAGGAAATCTTGAGAGTAAGATAAAAAGAACACACTATTTTTGGATTTCAGCAAAAAACATTTGGCAGTCTCAGCATCCTTGAGGAATAATGGCTGCATGAGAATGTACCTCAGTTGTTAGATGACTAAACAATCTTTTTTTTAACTCTTTTTTTAAAATATTTTTTTAGTTGTAGATGGACACAGTATCTTTATTTATTTATTTTTTTGTATGTGGTGCTGAGGATCAAACCCAGTGCCTCACGCATGCGAGGCAAGTGCTCAACCACTGAGCCACATCCACAGCCCTTTTTTTTTTAACTCTTTATTGCAAGTAAATGATGATAAATGTGAAAATTTCAACTAGAAGGACTTAGTAGCCACCACTGGACTCTTATCTGGACATGTCTTGATTAGCAGTGTATCAGCTATTTGTATGTGATGCTGACACTGAGATGAACAAGAAATACTTTGATAGGTTCCAAAATATTTGGACAAACTAAAATGTAAGAAGTCATAGTGGGGCTGGGGATGTGGCTCAAGCGGTAGCACGCTCACCTGGCATGCGCGGGGTGCTGGGTTCGATCCTCAGCACCACATAAAAATAAAATAAAGATGTTGTGTCCACTGAAAACTAAAAAATAAATATTAAAAAATTCTCTCTCTCTAAAAAAAAAGAAGTCATAGTACCTTGATATTATAATACACTCTACTGTCATATTTATATAAAAAGAACAAATAAAGAAAAGGTCATAAATCCATCTTCTAGTTGTGTGTGTGTGTGTGTGTGTGTTTCTTTTTTCAGTGCTGGGATTGAACCCAGGGCTTCAACCAAGCTAGGCTAACACTCTACCACTGAGCTATAACCCAGTCCCATCATTTTATACTTTTAAACCAAACAAATGCCTATAATCCCAATGACTTGGGAGGCTGAGGCAGGAGGAGCCTTTGAAACCAGCCTCAGCAATTTAGCAAGGCCTTAAGCAATTTAGTGATATGTTGTCTTCAAAATAAGAAATAAAAAGAGCTCGATGGTAAAGCATCCCTGGTTCAATCCGCAGTACCCAAAAAAAAAAAGGACCCTGAAAATACCCTTCTCCCCAAAATACTCCCAAACTATAATATTAATATCCCTTAATTCCATCTGAGTGGATAAAGACTTTGGTATTTTAGCTGACTAAAAACTTAATGTAAATAAGTAGAATGTGTTTGTCTAAAAGCTATCTCTCTTTTTTTAATTTCCAGTGATAGGGATTGAACCCAGGGGTGCCCTGGGTTCAACATCCCCAGCCCTTTTTCCATTTTACTATGAGACAGGGTCTCACTAAATTGCTGAGGCTGCTCTTGAACTTGTGATCTGCCTCCTCAGCCTCCCAGGTTGCTGGGATTACAGGCATGCACTACCACACCTGACTGTCTCTATCTTAAGTAACATTAGACAGAGTCTTGGTATTTGGCAAAAAATCTGCTACTAGTATGCACAAGGCCCTGAAATTGATCCCTAACCAACACCAGAAGGAAAAAAGAAATTTCTTCATTAGGTAAGTAAATAGGGAAATAAATTCATCATCATTACAAACATAAAGAGGGGCTATATTAACTAGATAACTCAGGAAGAGTAGCGTATCCTTTTGAACCAATCAATGTTTATAAAAATGTAAGTCATACAAGGAAGAAGAGGTCACATCATATTATAACACTGGTCTTTCTGGAAATATCTGGTTTATCTAGTATTTACTATTTTAAAACCTGAACTTAATTCTTATTTCATTCCATTTAGAACATGAGTCATGTTCATGTATTCTCCTTGGCTGAAATTAGGCTCTTTATGGTGACTCCAGGAGAGTCTAACAGCAGGTGGTTCTAGGAAATTATTGTTTCTATACAAAGTGTTAATTTTTTAGCAATAATATTTTAATGATATTAAAATAAAAATTAATATCTTTGCAAAACAACATTTTAGGGTTTTTTTTTTTGTGTGTGTGTGGTCTGGGGATTGAATCCATGCCATAGTACATGCAAGTCAAACACTCTACCAACTGAGTTATATACCCAGCCCAACATTTTAGGTTTATTTGTGTCTCCTAGAAGTTCATTCTTTGGTAGTGATATTTGTCATCAGTGTTAGCTTCAGCTGGAGTGCTTTTGATTCTCAGCCCTTTGGCATTTGGCTGAAGGGTGAATTAAGTGCATCTCTAGAAGAGGCATACTGGGGTATAAAATATGCAAAAAGGCAAAATTAATTCCAGCTGATGGCTTAGGGAAATTTGAAGAAGAAATAAACATTTGAGTTGAACGTGAAACACAAGGAGGCATTTAACAGGCAGAGATGGGGTGATGGAGAAGGGCATTTCAGGTCACAAAAATTGCTTGAACTCTTTCTATAAAATTGTGTACCCAGACATGGTGTCTTAGCCAACCTTTCTCTTCAACTCCAAGTCCCCATAATAAAACCTTTACCATTTAATTTCAAGTTTATGTCTACAGCTTGAGTGTTCTCAACTGTCCTATAAAATACAAAAATACATGTTTTTACAAATAACAACAACAAAAAAGAAACATAGTATAACAAGGACACTATTTCCTGAAGGAACCATTTGATAACAAGAAAATTGCCACTGGCATTAATTTGCGTATGATGATTCAGTGTGACACATGCTTTATGAGTTACACTGGCTGGCAGCTTTAAGATAACACTACTTAGGGCTTGAAATACATTAGGTACTGAGTTAAGTGTCAATTTATCTATCAATCACTTTCACTTAAGGAAACCCTGTTAAGTGTCATTTTATCTATCAATCACTTTCACTTAAGGAAACCCTGTAAACCATGCTATGATTTGGATATGGAATGTCCCCAAAGGCTCATATGTTGAAGGTTTAGGCCCCAATGCAGCAATGGTCAGAGCTGGGGCTTTTAGGAGGTGACTGACTCCTGTGGACACTGACCTCATCAAAGGATTATCCATCCCGGCAGAATGGACTATGGAGAGGTAGTGGAAACTATAGGAGGTGGGACCTAATTGAAGGAATTTTATCTTTTGGTGTCTTGTCCCCAGGCTCCTCTCCTCCCCTTCTCTGTCTCTCTGTCTCTGTCTGCTCCCTACACACACACACACACACACACACACATTTCTTGGCTGCCATGAAGCAGCTTTCCTCCATGATATTCTGCTTCTTCTTAGGCCCAAAGCAAAGGAGCCAGCTGACCATGGACTGAAACCTCTGAATTGTGAGCCAAAGTAAATCTTTTCTCCTTTAAGTTGTTTTGCTCAGGTATTTTAGTCACCTTAACAAAAAGTTGTTTAACACAACTAAGAACCATGCTCTGTTCTTATTCAAATATTTTACCTAAAGGTTTCAGATATTCTCTTTTGTATATTGAAAACTGTTTTCCATTACTTGATGTGAGAAGTGCAGAAGTGGATACCATACCACTTATATTTCAGAGTATCATCATTCTTTGATCAGGCACTGCAGAAGTAAAGTAGGTAACAAACAAACCTAATTTCCAATGGCTTTTTCTTACATTATAAGGTCAACTCCTGTATTTGGTTGAAGCTTTGACTCACATGCCTTCTTATTCTAGGACTCGGGCAGAAGGTCCAGCCTCTGCTGAGAACATGTTTTATCTCTTAGTGTAGGGAAAGAATAGGTACCCTAGTGAGAAACAGCAATTACTTTTTTTTAATTTTTTTAGAAACTGGTGTTTATTTTCCATACCCTTATTTCCATTTTGCTTAAGTGTCTGAAGAAGAACAGCTCAAGTCCACTTGGTGGTGGTTCTTACCCACTTCATGTCCCAAACAGTAGGAGCTGTGGACTAGCTTGGTGCTCAGGTCTTCAGCAGAGAACTGCTGAATAGGCACAAAGGGCACCTTGCATGCCTCCAGACCAGTCTGTGACCTCAGGTTGGGCATCAGTGAACTCAGGAGCCGAAGTTGTCCGTGTACCATGTAATTCCTCCTTAGTCACAGCTTTTTCAGCAGTGGCCTGCTCGCCCTTTTCAATCTCTTCAGGATTTCTGTACAAGTACAGATCAGGCATGACCTCCCATGGGTGTTCATTGAGGATGTTGTCACATGTGAGCAGAACTTCTTGGGCCAGCATCCACCACATCAGACCACAGAGTCAGCACCCTTGTTATTGTGCAGAATGGCAATGTCCACAAAATATGGAGGAGAATCTGTCCATTCAGAGCAATGGTAGGCAGGTTGACATAAGATGTTCTGTGAGAAGCTGGTGGTAGGCCCTAGAATCAGTAACTATCAGAATATGTGGATTCCACAAGGCTGTCTGGATCTGATTAGTGCAGTTCCAGGAGTGAAGCACCAATAGGAGTTGCAGTGGCAAACTCAGCACAGCCAGCGGGCCATTATTCCTGGAGGATACGACACTGATGTCAGCAGGTTTTCAATGGCAACAATGGCATAAGGTGCCAGTAAAAGCTTCTCCCAGGTCTTCTTCAGACTTATGAAGTATATGCCATTGATTTTCTTTTTTAGAATATATACTCTTCCATCTGGAAATGCAAGGAATTTGAGGATATCCTCCTCTTTCATTTGCAGGATGTCAAGGGCTCCAGACATTGTGACAGTGTCCCTTTAAGTTATAATGGGAATCAAGAGCAATGCCACCAGAGGGACCTCTTCCTGGGTAGCACAAAAAGACCAGCAATCATTCTTAAAGCTTCTACTCAGAATGATCCTACTGTCACCTCCACTTACATTTCAGTGGCTAAAGCAAGGTTTGAGATTATAATAAGACATTTGTTTAAAAGAGGGAAGGAAAAACCTATCATTAGGTCAGCCAAGCCTGAAAATGCCAAAAAGGGCAGTGCTGCAAGCCACATAGCAGTGGGTAGAGATGCCAGTTCCTCGAGAAAGCAAATATTTGGGAACAGTTTTTTAATGTATCAATGGCATTGAGTAGTCTTTCCACTTATTTGTGTAAATAAAAATTCAGGTTTTTCCTTTTCTTCTTCAAGAGTTGTATTTTCTAACTATAGTTAACAGTGGGCAAGAATGTTTTCTCTGATATAAGGAGGTTGACTCATAGTGGGGTAGGGAGGGAGAGCATGGGAGGAATAGATGAATTCTAGATAGGGAAGAGGGGTGGGAGGGAAAGGGAGGTGGTAGGGGATTAGCAAGGATGGTGGAATGTGATGGTCATCATTATACAAAGTACATGTATGAAGACTTAAATAGGGTGTCAACATACTTTATATACAAACAGAGATACGAAAAATTGTGGAATATATGTGTATTAAGAATTGTAATGGAAAAAAAACAAAGTACATGTATAAAGACATAAATTGGCGTGAACATACTTTATATACAGAGATATGAAAAATTGTGCCCTATATGTGTAATAAGAATTGTAATGCTTTCCACGGCTGTCATGTATTTAAAAAAAAAAAAAAAACAGTGGGCAACATAGTACAATCCCCAGTACCCCCCACCAAAAAAAAAAAAAAAATCCTCTGATCAAAGAGCGAAGCAAAAGAAGTCATATTGTAGAGGGAAGCTCTTCTTAGAATAAACCAAATCAGGATGCCAAGGGCCTCTGCTTTGCTGCTTCTTCGTGTGTGTGTGTGTGTGTGTGTGTGTATGTATGTGTTTGTGTGTGTGTGTGTATGTGTATTTGAGGGAAGATACTGGGGATTGAATCCAGGGGTGCTCTACCACTAAGCTATATCCCCAGTCCTTTTTATTTTTTATTTTAAGTTGCTTAGGACCTCACAAAATTGCTGAGGCTGGCCTTGAGCTTGCAATCCTCCTGCATCAGCCTCCCAAATTGCTAGGATTACAGGTGTGTACCACCATGACCAGCTGCTTTGCTTCTTACAACTCTTCATTTTGTCAGTTTCCCCAGGAGTGGTGTCCCAAACCTGTAGTAGGAATTTATAGCAGACTTGCTGGTAAACCAGAATAAGTTTGAATCAAACCTAGAACTATCAAGGGAATTCAAACATTCATCACATCCACACAGAGTACCATTTTCCCCGAAATGTATTCGAGAATTTTTTTTCATGTTTCTTGAATGTGGTCACATATTATCTTATTTAAAACAATTTGGTGAGATTTAAGAGACACATCAGTCTAACCAGCAGTACAAGGCATGCTAGAATTTAAGTCAGAATACTTGTGCTTCATTTCTGGATCTACAGTTAATTATTGGCTTTGTGATTTTTTTAGAAATTATTTAACTTTTTTGAGTTAGTTTTCCCATTTGTAGAAATGGAGGATACTAATTTATTCTTTGTAGGATAGTCTTGAGGATTCAATGAGATGCTATAGATACTGGTACCCTGCTTGGTATCTGTTAAGTATTCAATAAATATTAGGTGAACCTGAACTCTGTAGGAAATTACTTTCAGAAAGCTATTATCTCCAGGAATGTTTAAAAAACTGATTCATATTAAGATGTTATAGAAAATAAGATCTATGGCTACAAAATTGAACATCAAGTCTTCTATGAGTATTTACTACAAGGTTTTTTTCTTAAAAACCCAAATCATCAGGGATCTTCATTATTGGAATTAGTGGATGCCAACTGCATGAAATCCCAAAGTGTTTACTTAACCCAGGGTAAACCCTGCTCTGAGGAGAAGTAGATGCCAGGAAGAGATTTAACCATTAGGTAGCTCCCATACACTGGGTGTAGCTGAAATGTACCTGCAGCAGGCACTTCAGTCCTCATCTTCGTTGACTGCATTCTTGAAAGGTGTATGGAAACTGAGCATTACTTTTGGGGATTGTCTACTCCTGAAGTAGGTGTAATCCGCCCCAATCCTCTACTATGAACTGTTGCTTCAGCCCAACTCCACTGCCTGGTGTAGAATTTGAAGCTGGAATGGGAGGATGGGATGGGGCAGAAACTGCCTAGGAAGATAGTGGTCACAGCTGCGACATTATTTGCATGTCTAAGGATATTATTTGCATGTCTAAGGGAGACCACGCCCTTGAGATGACCAGACTTATGACCCTTTAGGGCCTCACCTTCTATTTGTTTTTTTTTTTTTTTTACTTTTCTATCAGTCTTTCATGACAAGTTTAAAGAACTGATGTCAAGTTCTTGCATTAGTAACCAAGGGTACAACAGAAGCCCTGCCATGAGTGCCTCCTTATGAAAGGTCAAAGTGAAAAGGGAATCTATTACCAAAAAAGCCTCTAGATGCGGTTTCTAGCTTCCAGAGGGTCGAGAGTTGGTACTTCCACGAAAGGAAAGCATTGTCTCACACCGGGCTACGCCTTGGTATCCACAGCGGTTTCCAACGCTCTGACCCATTGTAAAGACCAGGGTCTAAGCAGAGCCTCGCCCTTCTCGCTTGAACTACAATTCCCAGGATGCTCCGCGAACCAGGAGTGCGCACGCGTGTCGCTGGCGGAGGGGAACCAGCCGCACCGACAGCGCGGTCGAGTTGGGGGAGCAGTGGGCGGGTGGGTCCGGCAACTCCCTCCGAGTCAAGCGCAGGCCGACTGGCGGCTGCAGAGAATCCAACAGCGGCGTGCGGAGGCAGTTCCCGCGGGTCCGTGAAGGAGGTTGACAGCTCCAGCGGACGCCTGTCAGGTAAGCCTAGCCCGGTGCTTTCCAGGAAGTCCGTCTGCGGGCGCGGCAGGGAGTCGCACCGGCCATGGTGGCTGAAGGGGGAAAGGTTGTGTTTCCCAGTCGCCGGTCTCCAGTTTCCTTTCCTACGTACCCCTTTCGGGGAGCAGAGGGACGCTGGGGGCTGCTTCGAACCAACTGACCGCTGTAGGGTCCTGGGGTGCGCTGGGCGTCGCCCGCGGGTTGAGGCGCGCGAAGCCCGAGTAGCTGATGAATCACTCCGGGCTCGGCCTCCTCCGGTTGGGGACCTGCCCCTTCTCCCGCGGAGCCGTCGCTGGCCACTCGGTGACGCTCTTGAGCCCCACGGTGCTTCCCCCCCCACCCCTCTCCATCCGGGAGAGACTTGGGGACTAGAAATTTAAAGGGTTTTCTCTCCAAGACTCCTTTAAAGACTTCTGCTTGTTGAAAGTAGGAAGAAAAACAAAAATCAGACAGACTTGGGGCACACCCTTTTGTGATTGAAATCTGGCTCGTCTTGCATTCATAGTTTTGATCTGTTCTGTCTTAGAATAAATTCTTGGCTCTCTTGCAGCACAGCTGGGTCCGGCTGTGAAGTTCGTGTGCTGGTTTGTTTTGAGGACGTGACTGAAACGTTATATTTTTGCTTACAGAAGTTGGTGTATTTCTTCCGCAAGCCTGCATTCTGATTACAAACAGAAATGGGAAACAGCCGCAATGTCTTTTTTTCCTCCTAATTTCTTTCCTTTTTTTTTTTTTTTTAATGCTTAGTTAAAAATAGCGTTTCAACTTGCTCTTGTCTTTTCTTAAAATCAAAAGTCATGCAGTAAAACTTAGGAAGTCACATTTAAACAGGAAATAAACCTGTGGAGATTTAAATTACTTATGTGCCGTCTCCTTTGGATTGTAACGTTTTCGTGCAGCTCGTGTTTCTTATTCTGAGAACCCTTCAGATTAATTTTTTGGCAGATTAAATTGATTAATGAATTGGCCTATCAAAAATTTATATTAGTCTTGGAAAAAGTTTTGCCCCTGCTCACTTTTGTTAGTTTCTTCTTTCTAATCCCACTAACCTAGCCCTGCCAATACACGCATACTGGAGATTGAATCCAGGGGCATTCTACTACTAAGTTACATACCCAGCCTTTTTTTAGTTTCTATTTTGAGACTGGGTCTCACCAAATTGCCCAGGTTGATTTTGAACTTGATATCCTCCAGCCTCAGCCTTCCCAGTCTCTTATGGGCTTGTGCCACCTAGTTGGGAGCCTAAGCACCTTTTACCCTGTCACTTCTTTAAGAGCCCACAGTCATTAAAATAATTAGAATCCCCTAACAGTCCTTTCAGAGGAACAAAAAGGGAATTAAAATGTGAGTTCCTGTACATTCTAGCTTTTTTTGTTGTTGTTAATATTTATTTTTTAGTTGTAGTTAGACACAATACTTTTATTTTATTTATTTATTTTTATGTGGTGCTGAGTATCGAACCCAGGGCCTGGGTGCTAGGCAAGCGCTCTACTGCTGAGCCACAACCCCAAGCCCTTCTCATAGCTTTCTTGCTTTAGCACTCCTCAGGATTTCTAGCTTGTTCTTCTTTCTTTATTTATTTATTTATTTTGGTACTAGGGTTTGAACCCAGGGTACTCAACCACTGAGCTAACATCCCCACTCCACCCCACTTTTTCTAAAAAAAAAAAAAAAAAAAATTATTTTGACAAAGGGTCTGGCCAAATTGTTTAGGGTTTTACTAAATTGCGGAGGCTGATTTTGGACTTATGATCCTCCCACCTCAGCCTCCCAGTCTGCTGGGATTACAGGCCTGCCCCACCACACCCAGCTTGTTCATCTTTAAAATGAGTTTGATGGTCCATATGACCCTACAATTATCCCCAGGTTTTTGTTTTTGTTTTATTATTATTTTTTAACCAAGAATTTAACCCACGAGCGCTTTACCATTGAGCTACATTCCCAGCCCTTTTTGTTTTTTACCTTGAGACAGGTCCTCACTAAGTTACTTAGGGCCTCACCAAATATTAGAGGATGACTTCAAACTTGCCATTATCCTGTCTTAGCCTCCTGAGCTGCTGAGGTTATAGGTATGCACCACCAAGTCCAGCCCATCCTGGCCTTTTTAGATTTTTTAAAAAATCATTTATTTTATTAATTCAGGAAACATTGGCCATATATATCATTCCAAGCCCTGTACTAGGCATGACAGAACAAAATTGAGTTCTTGAGGATGCTATTAATCTACTGTTCATTTTCTTTAATCTTTGTGGTAGACCAATAGGCCCATTACTCTGTAATTCATAACTTCACCTGAAGTTAAATACATATAGGTCAAACTCCATTACAATTATTGTTTCGCTCTAAGCAAAGGTTTTTGGAGGGGCTGAGGATGTAACTCAGTTATACAACACATGAGGCCTTGGGTTTGATCCCAGAAATGCTAAAAAAAAAAAAAAAAAAAAAGATTCTTTCTACCTCTCATCTTTTGGCCCACTTAAATAAGACACAGATTGATTAAGAGAAAGGATCTTAATGGTATAGAGAGGTGTTTTCAAACTTGAGAATGCATACATCATCCAGGATCATGTACTATTAAAGTGGGACCCTAGAATCTGTGTATTTGATAGGTGATGCTGCTAAAGACCACACTTTGAATAATCAGAATGTTGAGATAATTTTAAAGATATTTTAAGGTGTTTATAATGATAATTTAAAGACTGGTGCTGATAATTATGATATTAGAAACATCCATGACTTTTCCAACTCAGTTTTTAAAAATTATTCACTCTGATATAGACAGTTGCCAGTGTAAAGTTTTCTTCTTCATTCTTTGTCCTTTTTCCTCCTCTTGCCCCACTTGCCTTCTTTCTGTATCCTCAGCTTTTTCCCCCTCTCCTTGTCTTGTACCTTCAGTTGTTTTCATTCATATTAACTCAGTACTTCACCAGTTCAACAACTGTGTTTTACCCCAATCTATCAGACACTGTCTTTGGTGAATGTGTGTGTGTGTAATATGAATACATATATATTCATATTATATCACATATATAATATGATTCCTGTCTGGGAGCTTATTTTCTTTGGGGTTAGGCATGTGTGCTTGTTCATAGTCCAAAGCACTTGTAGGAGTTATTCCTAGGAAGTACAAAAGTATGGTAGGTGTTCATTCAGGAGAGATCTTTTCCAGTTGTGTGGGTGGGGAACAAATGAAGTCAGCCTTTTCCATTTAGTAATTGTCTCTCTATTCCTTCAGGCTACCTTCTCTATATACTGTTAGTGTACATGACATATCTACACAGAGTACAGTATAATTTTGTATATTTAATTTGGAACCTGAAATGAGCTGGATATATTAAAATCAATTAGATCTGAGCAAATTATAGGGAAGGTGAGAGGAAGTTGAGATAAAAATATATCTGGCAGAAACCAGTAAAAGAAGGGGACAGCTTCAATAAGCCAGGAGAGAAAAGGATTTTTAATAGGTTTCCCATGTCAGTTTGATGTACATGGCTATTGTTATTTAGGCTGTGTTATCATTATCTTTTAAAAATTAAATTAGCTGGCAAGTATTCTTTGTGGTTCAGTGGCTCTTAAAGTATAATATGCATGTATTGTCTTGATTAGATTAGTTGAGGGCATTATTCTCTAGGCTGTGATAATGGCTAAAGCACTGTCACTGTTATTGACCTTCCATGCTGACATTTGATTTATGTGTCTTTTCAGTTTTCTGTCAGATCTTTTAAAATTACAAATAAAAAAATCATATTGCGAGGAAAATGATACAGAAAATTCCACTGAACTTATAACGGTCCATTAGGTACATGTTAAAATTGTAAAGAATCAAGTCCAATTTGCTATTTATGAAAAATTAAATGTTTTTTTTTTTTTAGTTGTTGATAGACCTTTATTTTATTTATTTATATGTGGTGCTGAGAATCAAACCCAGTGTCTCACACATGCCAGGCAAGTGCGCTACCCCTGAGCCTCAGCCCCAGCCCTAAACATCTGCTTCTGTACTATATTAATAGTTTTTATAGGAATGAAGGAATAGAGTTGTGAATAATTCAAAGTGGCAAATAATTGAAAGTGCCTGTGTGGTATTCTAGAATTTCATTTGAAACAAAATTTTAACCTATATCTTAAAGTGGAGTACTACTCTGTATTTTTAGTTTTTTCAAATTTATATATATTTTTTTCTTTCATGTGCCAAGCCTCAAACCCAGAGCCAGTTAAGTGCCTTATCATTTTGCCATATCTCAGTCCATACTTTGTAGTAGTTATTGAGGTATAATTAACACAGTTTATGTGGAAAGCAGTTTGGAGATGCCTCAGAAAACTTGGAGTGGATCCACCATTTGACTCAGCTATCCCACTCCTTGGTTTATACCCAAAGGACTTAAAAGCAGCATACTATAGTGATGCAGCCACATCAGTGTTTACAGCAAACTCAATTCACGATAGCTAAACTATGGAAACAACCTAGGTGCTCTTCAGCAGATGAATGAATGAAGAAAATGTGATACATATACACAATGGAATATTAGCCTTAAAGAAGAATGAAATTATGGCATTTGCAGATAAATGGATAGAACTAGAGAATATCATGCTAAGTGAAATAAGCCAACCCCCCCAAAACAAAAGCCGAATATTTTCTCTGATAATTGGATGCTGATCCATAGTGGGGCAGGAGTGGCAGAGATATGGAAGAATAAAGGAACTTTAGTTTGAGTAGAAGGGAATAAGGGGTGGGGCTGTGGGGATGAGAAGGATGCTAGAATGAAATAGACATTATTACCCTATATACAGGTATATGCTACCACACCCATCTTGACCCTCCCTTCTCTAAAGTAACTACTTTCTGACTATGAATTTCAGATACCGTAGATTTGTTTTGTCTAGCCACAGACTTCACATAAGTGGAATCATACAGTATGTTTTTTTTTAATAAACATTATTTTTTTATCACTTTATTTTTTTTTTTTTAATGTGGTACTGAGGATCAAACCCAGTGCCTCATACATGCTAGGCAAGCGCTCTACCACTGAGCCAGTATGTGCTTTTAATGATGGTTTCTTGTAACATTTGTTTTGAGACTTTTCTGTGTTGTTGTGTGATTTGTCCTTTTTAATTGCTGAATAGTTTTCCATTGTAGGATTATGCCCCAATTATATATTTCCTCCTCTTCCTCTTCTCCTTCCTCTTCCTCCTCCTATCTTTTTTTGTGGTGGTATGGAGATTGAATCCAGGGATACTTTACCATTGAGTTATATCCCCACCCCTTTTTTAAATTTTTGTTTTAAGACAGGTTCTTGTTAAATTGTATAGGCTGGCCTTGAACTTGCAATTTTCCTGCCTCAACCCTCAGAGTCTCTGGAATTACAGGCTACAGCCTCTGTTCCTGACTTATATTTTCTTCTTGATCAATATTTGGTTATTTCCAGGTTGGGCTATAACAGATAAGACTTTTATAAGTCTTTTGTGGACATATATTTTCATTTCTGTAGAAAAATACCTAGGAGTGAAACTACTGAGTTACTGGGATATGTCTGTTTAACTTTAGTTAAAAAAAAAAAAAAAATGTTGGGGCAGGGAATATAGCTCAGTGATAGAGCATTTGCTTAGCATTCTTGAGACCCTGATAAGAGGTCCATTTTGAGGGTAGCCAGCAGTTTCATTTTTTTAAATACAAACCATTTTTTCATTCAATTTTTTTTCTTTTCTTGTCTTTTTTTTTTTTTTTTTTTTTTTGAGACAGGGTCTTGCTTTGTCACCCAGGCTGACCTCCCAGCTCCTAGACTCAAGTGATCTCAGCCTCCTGAGTATCCATGGCTACCAGCGCATGCCAGCCTTTTCATTCAGTGAAGTTAGTGGATGTAGAGTTGTACATCATTGTGGTTTTAATTTACATTTTCCTGATACTTAATGATATATTTTATATTTTAGCTTTGCTTATGTTGTCAATTTTCTTCTTATTTTTTAATGATGAAGATGGATACAATGCCTTTATTTATTTTATCATTATTACTTTTTAATGTGGTGCTGAGGATCAAACCCAGTGCCTCATACATTGCCAGGCAAGCACCCTGCCACTGAGCTACAACCCCAGCCCCTTGTTGCCAATTTCTTAAGAAAAAGCCTTGGATTCTAAAAATACTTTTTTTTTTTTTTTTTTGTACTAAGGATTGAACTCAGGGGCACTCAACCACTGAGCCATATCCCCGGCCCTATTTTGTATTTTATTTAGAGACAGGGTCTTACTGAGTTGCTTAGCACCTTGCAGTTTCTAAGATTGGCTTTGAATTTGCAATCCTCCTGTCTCAGCCTCCTAAACTGCTGGGATTACAGGCATGCACCACTGCACCTGGCTCCTAAAAATACTTTTGTGTACCTCTTCCCGATTACGACTAAACTGAGATAAATTCAGGACTAGTTGCCATATATTTTCTGCTGTAAGAATGCTAGTGTGTGTTTTGTTGTATTTTATATTATTGTGCCTTTGTGTGTGCGTGTGCGTGTGTGTGTGTGTGTGTGTGTGTGTGTGGTACTCATATATGTTAGGGAAGTGCTCTACCACTAAGCTATACCCCCATCTCTTAAATTTTTTGAGATAAATTTCTAAGGCTGGACTCAAAACTTGCCATCCTCCTGTCTCAGCTTCCTGAGGACTGGGACTACAGACATGAGCCATTGTTACTGGCTTCCACTGCATTTTTTTTTTTTTTTTTACCTTTACAGTTCAATTTACTATATAGAAATCATTTGGGTTTTATATTTTCAGTTAAATTTTGAACTGAGATTACAATATTATATAAAAAGATTTTACATTAATTCAGTTGTTAGCATACCAAATTGAAATACATAGGTTCAAATCCACTACATTTTATTTTATTTTTATGGTACTGGGGATTGAGCCCAGGGTCTTGTGAATGCTAGGCAAGTGCTCTATCACTGAACTATATCCCCAGCTGTTTTTATTTTTTATTTTGAGATAGGGTCTCACTAAGTTGTTGAGGCTGCCTTCCAACTTGTTGTCGTCCTGGCTCAGAGTAGCTGGATCTGAAGCATGTTCCACTGTGCCCAGCTTAAATAGTGCATTTTATTTTTTTAATTAATTTTTTAATATATGACAGCAGAATGCATTACAATACATATAGAGCACAATTTTTTATATCTCTGGTATATCACTGAGCCAAACACTGAGCCCATGCAATTTTTTTTTTAATGTGCAAATAATATGAAATGGCAGTTAACATACAAAGAAATACACATCAAAAAACTGCTGAGCCAGGCACAGTGGCACAGGCCTGTAATCCCAGGGGGAAAAAAAAAAAAAGAATGCTAGTGTGAATTTTAATTTTAAATGGCTTGACTGTGGGTTGAGTTAATGGAGACCTTCTCATTTATCAGCTTTTGCACCTTGCCTTACAGGCAGATTTGGGGGAGGAAGAAAGATTCAAGCCCAGAGAAACATCACTTAGAACTCTAAATAGAGCATACTATAAAGAGCTCAATTTTTTTTTATTTATTGCCTTGGTTGGAATAGAGGTAAATATATATAACCCATGTGTTCTAGTTTTTATCTTTCTATTTTATTGTCCATTCCAACCCTTTGTGACATTAAATTCCTGAATATGTCTTTGTTTAGTTTCTAAGGAAACAGGCTTATTCATTTTTTTCTTCTAAGTTTTATTTACTGATAACACAATAAAATAACATTATTTTTAGAAAATGTCACCCCAGCCACATTAATTTAGCCCACTAAATCCCAAGTTTTCAATTCTTTAAATATTTCAATGAAATTGACACAGGTACATTAAAATAGGTTGGAAATCAAAATATAGAATTTATATATTAATATAGTATGATTATATTGTATATTATATAATTATATACTATATTTAGATTTTTATAGGTGTTCCACATTTGGGATGTTGGGGAAAAAAATGAATCAACTATTTTCATTTGTCCTCATTCCCTATCGGACCTTATTCACTCACTCACATATTTTTATAAGATTGTAATCATAGTGTACATGTTCTGTTTTGTTCAGAGATTGAGTTATAACTAGTGAATGTTATCTCCTTTCTGTGGATCACTTTTGTTAGTAAAGACAAAGAAGATTAGATCTTGAGAAAAGATAACTAAAAGAATTACTGTGGTGCACATCTGTAATCCCAGTGCCTGGGGAAGCTGAGGCAGAGGATCACAGGTTCAAAGCCAGCCTCAGCAATTTAGCAAGTGCCTCAGCAATTTAGCAAGTCCCTAAGCAACTTAGTGAGACCCTGTCTCAGGAAAAAAAAAAATTTTTTTTAAAGGCTGGTGATGTGGCTTTGTGGTAAGCACCCAATGCCTTCAATTTCCAATTAAAAATAAAACAAAACAGAAAATAGCTAAGATTATCAAACACAAGGCTCCCTTCTAGGAAAATAGAGGACAACTTTTGTTTCCTTATTCACTTTTATTCTCAAAATGTAACAACTTTATTAAAATATAATTCTTATACATACAATTCATCTATTTAGAGTATGTAATTCAATGGATTTTAGTACACTCACAGAGTTGTGCACTATCTATTTATTTATTTATTGTACTGGGGATTGAACCCAGAGGTGCTTAACCACTGAGCCACATCTCTATCCCTTTTTACTTTTTATTTCGAGACAGGATCTTGCTGAGTTACTTAGGGCCTCACTAAGTTGCTGAAGCTGGCCTTTAACTTGCTACCTCCTTTTTCAGCTTCCTGAGTCCCTGGGATTACAGGTATGGACCACTGTGCCCTCTGCACCATCCATTTTAGAATCTCTTTATTACACCATAAAGAAACCCTTTCTTTCAATGAAGGGAAGGGAATAGGAAAGACAGTAGAATGAGTCAGACATAACTTTTCTATGTTCATATGTGAATATACCCAGTGAAACTCCACATCATGTACAACCACAAGAATGGGATCCTAATTAGAATATGTATGCATAATATGTCAAAATACACTCTACTGTCATGTATATCTAAAAATAACAAATAAAAAATATGGAAAGAAGAAACCCCAACCAATAATATACTGTCTCTATGAATTTGCCTAAACTGGACAGTTCGTTTAAAATGGAATCATATGTTTTCTTTTGTGACTGGCTGCTTTCACTCTTGAACTCTAAATATATATGGTATTATTGAAATACTGTCAAGATTCCTACACAGATGTGCACCCTCTTTGACTTTAAAGATATACACTCCCGTAAGTATGTATTGTCAAATACCTACACCCACTCACTAAGAAAGGAACACACACTAAATCAAACTTACAAACTAGGGTAAATGATATACAGTGGTAACCCTTTACAAATAGTTTCATATCTGAGCTTAGCATACCTAAGCTCTAATGTCACTATAAGTATTTTTAAGGGAATACAATTCCTGAAATATGCATGAGAAAATAGGTGAAAATACAGTAAAGGGAGATAATGAAGGCTGAGTGGACAAGAGTGATCAAAGTGTGATGCAAGTTTAATTTATTTAAAGTATATTCTCCTGATCTTTAAAAACTCTTCTGAGTGCTCTTAGTATTTTTTAACTAGTAGCAGTTGTCATCATGATAAGTATGTATTATTTGATATGTATATAGACTTGTAGGTAAGCTTTTTGTAGCTTCTTAACCTATTTTATAGCAAATTCCTTTGAGCAGAAATTATTACTAATAATCACACCCTGGGGATTTCCTTACGGAAAATTATAACCAACAAAATATTTTGGTTTCCTGGGTGTGGTGCTATAAATTTAATGAATAATTGTTAAGGAACATTGCCTCTATATGTATACTAGCCCCTCAAATGTGTGTATCATGTCAGGCTTATATTCAGAATGGCAAGATTTGATGAGACACCCGGATTTATTTTCAACAGTGGTGGGCTCTTATTAATTCACACTAGTTTTTGATTTGGGGTTTTTGTTTTGTTCTTTGTTTATTTTGGTGTGTGTATTTTCTGTATGCAAAAAATAAACCAAGAGCCTCAGTCATGTTAGGCAAGCACTTTACCACTGAAATATATTCCCAGCCCCCAAATTGGTATTCTTTTTTTTTAATATTTTTTTTTTAGTTGTAGGTGGACACACAGTATCTTTATTTCATTTTTATGTGGTGCTGAGGATGGAACCCAGTGCCTCAGGTGTGCTAGGCAAGCACTCTACCACTGAGCCACAACTCCAGCCCCAAATTGGTATTCTTTTTTTTTTTTTTTTTTTGAGAGAGAGAGAGGAGAGAGAAAGAATTTTAATATTTGTTTTTTAGTTTTCGGCGGACACAATATCTTTGTTTGTATGTGGTGCATGCCAGGCGAGCGCGATACCGCTTGAGCCACATCCCCAGCCCCCAAATTGGTATTTTTAACTGGTCTCCCAGTCTCCCCACCTGCCTTGTTTTGTTTTCCTCTTTTTTTTTTTTTTTTTTTTTGGATACCAGGGTTTGAACTCGGGCACTTGACCAGCTGAGCCACATCTCCAGTCCTATTTTGTATTTTATTTAGAGACAGGGTCTCACTGAGTTGCTTAGTGCCTCGCTTTTGCTGAGACTGGCCTTGAACTCACTTAACCTCCCAAGCCACTGGGATTACAAGTGTGTGCCAAAGTCACCCCCTTCCCCCAGTTTTTGTTTTTATTGTTTTCCTGTGATTATTGGAGGAAATCCCAGAACCATTCATGGAAGTGACTGAGACAGAGCTGTGTGGTTTCACCTTTGTAAGGCCTTTTATGCAACTCCTCCTCAAGGATCTTACCTCTGAAGACGTGGGTGGACATCCTAAGTGAGTTTGTGAATGTATTTGTGCTCTTCTCCAGAGACTAGCCCTTGCCACTGCATTCCATCCCTTAGCTTTCCCTCCTGCCTCAGAGGAAACCACCACCCCCAGCTTCTTCCTCTTAATCCCTCTCCCCCTTCCTCCTTCTCCTCCTCTTCCAACCTTAGTTCTAGTTTGCTCCTTTGAGTAAGAGACCAGGGAAGCCTCTTCAAAGAAATGTTATTTGAACTGGTCCCTGACAGATATAAAAAAAAATTAGAATATGAGAAAGGAGACAAAAGGATATTTCAAGTGTAATGAACAGTGTGGTCTAAGGATTGGAGACAATAAAGTATGGGGGTGTACTGATTTTTGGCTCTAAAATAGGGTGTATGAAGATCACTCCTTTCCCTTTACTTCTTCTTCCCCTGGCTCCCCTTCCAACACCCGTCCACTTTTGCCTGTGCTTTGATCTCTTTGCTTAGTGTGTATTTCTTCCCCATCCCACCCCCATATAGCTAAATCTTTCTTTCTCTGACCACCCACAGTGATCTCTGATCTCTGAACTTATGTTGCTCTAATTGCCAGTCCCTTTGGCAGCTAATTATATATTGCCTTGATTTTTTAAAAAAATAACTGTATATGCATGTCTTGTTTTTTCCCAAGTAGAGTATATTAGTCAGGGAACACAAACCCACTTCAGCTAGCTTGCTCTAGTGTTAGAGTTGGGAGTTGTGGTGGATTATGTGTATTAATACCACTGAGCTCCCTGAAATGAACTTCAGCTGAAACACAGAATAGGCACTTGGAAAACCTCATCTTCTCTCTGTCTGTGACCTGCATAGATTCTTTTCTTTCTTTCTTTTTTTTTTTTTAAGAGAGAGAGAGAGAAAATTTTAATATTTATTTTTTAGTTTTCAGCGGACACAACATCTTTGTTTGTATGTGGTGCTGAGGATCGAATCCGGGCCACACGCATGCCAGGCGAGCGCACTACCGGTTGAGCCACATCCCGAGCCCATGCATGCATAGATTCTTTTTGACTCCTTTCTGTGCCTCTACTCCATTCCAGGATGTTAATTTTGATTTTTAAAAATAGTGTACATTATAGGCCTGGGATTGTGGCTCAGCGGTAGCACACTTGCCTGGCATGTGTGAGGCTCTGAGTTCAGTTCTTAGCACCACATATAAATAAATGAAATAAATGTCTATCAACAACTAAAAAATTTTAAAAATCTATCTTTAAAAAAATAGTGTACATTACAGTATAATTTGTTTTGATTACTGTGTTTTTTGGAGCCCTTTTAAATCTTGTGCCCAAGGCTAGTGCCTATACTATCTCCCTCTTTCCCTCCTACCCAGTCCAGCCCCTTTCTCTTCACTGCAGACTGGCATTTTCTACATTCTCATGGCTTACACTTCCCTCTCTGGCTTCAGTGTAAATGTGACTTTGGCTTGTTATTGTGCTACCTTCAGATTTTTTAAAAATTATTTTAATATATATTTTTAGTTGTTGATGGACCTTTATTTTATTCATTTATTATATGTAGTGCTGAGACTCTAAGACTCAAACCCAGTGCCTCACATGTTAGGCAAATGCTTTTCCACTGAGCCACAACCCCATTTCCTGCCTTTAGATTTGATGATGCATGATCTCTCAACTTAGATCTTGTCTCCTAGCTTTCCAGATTCGTAGATTAGATTTGATCTGTCCTGCTTGGATTTGGGATGACTGCTGTACCAAACACATATGAGAGAGGGGGTGTTGTTATAAAGGCTTGCTGAGGCTGTATACTTTACAAGGGCTGGGGTAAGTTTGGATTTAATTATCCCAAACTTGCTTACTCTGATACAAAGGTGAGAAGGAAGTGACCAGATGCCTTTTTTGTATCTGTCCCGTACCTAGGAGATTGATAACTAAAAACTAGTTGTGTCTCACTGGGTGCAGTGGCACCAGCCTATAATTCCTGAAACTCAGGAGGACAAGGCAGGAGGATTGGAAGTTTGAGGCCAGCCTCAACAAAAGTAGCAAGACTCTGACTGACTTAGCAAGACTGTTTCCAAATAAAAAATAAAGCATGGCTGTAATCCAAGTGGCTCTGGAGGCTGAGGCAGGAGGATTATGAGTTCAAAGCCAGCCTCAGCAATTTATTGAGGCCCTAAGCAACTCAGCAAGACCCTGTTTCTAAATAAAAATATTTTTTAAAAAGGGCTGGGGATGTGGCTCAGTGGTTAAGTGCCCCTGGTTCAATCCTCAGTACCATAAAAATAAAAAGGGCTAGTGATGTAGCTCAATGGCAAAGCACCCCTGGGTTCAATCCCTAGTACCAAAAAAAAAAGGTGTCTCATATATTGCTAAAACTGCCTGACATTTGACCATTAGGATTAACTTTTAGGCATAGCAGGTTATTTAAGTTGAATTTAATTTAAAACAAATTACTAAAATTTGTTTTATTATTTGGAATTTTTTTAAAGTTTATAGGAAATTTCTAGCAAACTTTTTTTTTCCCCCTGTTCTGTGGATTAAAACCAGTGAACCTAGGGGCACTTTGCCAGTGAGCTATATCCATTACCTTTTTAAAAAATGTTTTATTTTAGGGGCTGGGGATATAGCTTAGTTGGTAGAGTGCTTGCCTTGCATGTACAAGGCCCTGGGTTCAATCTCCAGCACCACACACACACACACAAAAAAAAAATTTGAGACAATGTCTTGCTAAGTTGCCCAGACTTGCCTTGAACTTGGAATCCTTTTATCTCAGCCTACTGATTAGCTGGGGAGTAGCTATGATTACAGGTATGTGCCATGGTGCCTGGCACAAATTAACTATTTTTATTTTTATTTATTTGGGGAGTAGAATTGAACTCAGGCACTTTACCATTGCTACATGCCCTATCTCCTGCCTTTTTTCCCCAGAGCCGCACACATGTTAGGTAAGGGCCCTATCACTGAGCTATATCCCCAGTCCTCCAGCCCTTTTTTAAATTTTTTATTTTTTTTATTTTAAGACAAGTTCTCGCTGAATTGCTAAGGATCTTGCTAAATTATGGAGGCTGGCCTCTAATTTGTGGTTCTCCTGCCTTAGTCGCTTGAATCAATGGATTTACAGGCATATTCTACCATGCCTGGCTCAAATTAACTTTTTTTAACATTTGTTTTTGAAATTGCCCAGTTCTGGAACAATAGAGAGGTAGAACATTGATAAATAAAGGCGTAATAATACTTTTTTACTGATTCTAACCTCAGCCCAATTAAAATACAGTAAAACCAGACATATGTCATTGACCGTAAAGCATACTGAGCCCTCTCTTATTATTGTATATTAATGCTTATCATGTTACAGGCACCAAAAAAACAAACAAACAAAAAAATACATAAACAACACAAAAATCAAACTATATACAACTACTGAAATTTGAGACCATACAGGTAGTGGGGATAGTTTCTGGAAAAGGAGAAGTGGAAGGGAGTGGAGGTGGAAAAAAAATGAATATTTAAAACTGATGATAGGGCTGGGGATGTGGCTCAAGCGGTAGCGCGCTCGCCTGGCATGCATGCGGCCCGGGTTCGATCCTCAGCACCACATACAAACAAAGATGTTGTGTTCGCCGAAAACTGAAAAATAAATATTAAAAATTCTCTCTCTCTCTCTCTTTAAAAAAAAAAAACAAAACTGATGATAGCTGAAGAAAGCAGAATTGATGACAAAGTCTCAGAAATCACTGCTATTGGCCAAGAAGCTTGGTTAATTGTCCCCAGAGTATAAGGTCTCCTTTGGCATAGGTTCTTTAAAAAGAAGCTAAAGGACATTTTTCCCTTAATAGCAAATGAAGGAAATCAACAAAGCCACATAGAAGTAAAAACAATTTAATTCAGGGAAGGAGAGGAGATTGCAGAGGGCTAATTGTAAGATCCCAAAAGAGCAGTCAGACTATTTCTAAAATTAACATTTATGACACCAATTGCAAATTATTTTTAATGACAGAATAAAACTGGCTACATCCTAATTACCTTAGGAAAACATTTCTTTCATTTACTTGAGTCTTTCAGATTTAAAAAGTGACCATGTACCTACCAAGGTACCAGGACTTGGACACGCTAGGCAAGTACTCTACCACTGAACCACCCCAGCCTAAAAAATGTCTGCCCCCCCCCCCCATACTAGGGATTAAACCCAGGGCACTCTACCACTGAGCTACATCCTCAACCTTTTTTATTATGAGACAGGGTCTCACTGAGTTGCCCAGACTGGCCTCAAACTTGTGATCCTCCTGCTTCAGTCTCCTGAGTAGCTAGGATTATGGGCATGTTCCATTGCACCTGGCATTAAAATTGTTTAACTGATGCATAAAAATTATACATATTCATGGGGTGCCAATAATGGTTCAATACATAATGTTTAAATCAGGTTAAGCATTTATTTCTTTGTTTATTATGTTTTTTAAAAATATTTTGTTTTAGTTATAGTTGGACACAATACCCCCCTTTTTTTTTTTAAATGTGCTGTGGAGGATCAAACCCAGCACCCCGCACACCCTAGGCAAGCGAGCGCTCTACCTCTGAGCCACAACCCCAGCCCCATGTTTATTATGTTATTATGGTGAAAACTTTCAAAGTTGTTCTAGCTTTTTGCAATGTACAGTATCTTGTTATCTGTAGTTACCCTACATGCCACAGCACAACAAAACTTCTTGTTCCTAATTGTAACTTAGTACCTTTAATCAATCTTTCCCCATTTCCCCCATATGTGCATTTTCAAAGGCTTTATTTCAGGGCTTTTTTATCATTTATAATGAACTCCTCTATGTTAATATAATGAGAAATTTTCACTTTTATGCCAGAGGTTTTGTGCCTTCAGTCTTGAAACTTCTAATAAAAACTCCACGTTGTGAATTGTTAATGTGTCTTCACATGCAAATATTCCAGCTTAAGTCACTGAATTGCTTTTTTATAAAAACAGTTTTATCAAGGCACAAATTATATCCCATAAAATTCATCCATGTCTTAGTACATGGATGTACAATTGAATGATACCAAATTACCTTTCTTAGCAAAAAACTCTTCAATGCTGTCTTTGGTCTAGGAGAGGACTGTTATCTTGGTCTTTTTCCTTTTTTGTTCCCAAGATCACTTATGGTAAGTTGTGTGGGTGTTGCTCCTTGATGCCATGTGGTTACTTTCTAGTGCTCCCTGTCTGTTGATTTTTGTTTTAGCTATTCATTGTGGATAGAATATTATAGTACCTCACCAAGCATGAAATTCTCTACAGTTGGGAACCCAGGGTCAAGGTGGTAGGGAATGCCATTTCTTGAAGAATTGTCTTCTTTTTTGTTCTACTGTTGACAGGGCGCTCACTTATTCTCTCTTCTTAGATACTCAGTGCATACTTTTATCCCACCTGATAAAGAATTGTACTATAATTCCAGTCTTTGGGTGGTACTATATTCCCTAAACAAGACAAATTATACGGGCTGGGGATGTGGCTCAAGCGGTAGCGCGCTCGCCTGGTATGCGTGTGGCCTGGGTTCGATCCTCAGCACCACATACAAACAAAGATGTTGTGTCCGCTGAAAACTAAAGAAAATAAATATTTTTAAAAAACTCTCTCTCTCTCTCAAAAAAAAAAAAAAAGACACATTATGCAAATTATAGGCTTGTCCCTCTTCAAATACCTGTTATATTATAACTGCTTCTCCCTGTTAATCTGAAAATAATTTGTGATAACAAAGCTTGGTATGTCCTCAGATTTCTGGAATTGGTTAGAGTAGTACCATTATTATCTCTAAAAATGTCATGAGTACGCCGTGTCTCTGAAGATGTATATGAAATGCCTTCACCATGTAGGAGTGAAGCATTGTCTGTCAGGGAGAGTACATTCATACCAGCTGGTATACCAGACACATGGATCAGTGGCAAGTAATGAGGCCAACTAGTACACCCTGAGCATCCTTGATTTTCAAAGAAAAGATATGGTGGGGTGGGAGAAACTAGGAGAGACTATGAATAGAACAGACTTGAGCTATCTTTAAATTGTGCTGTCTATCTAAAGGGTTTGGATAGAATGGAGAAATGACATTTGGGGTAGGTAGAGAGGATTGTTGAAGAGAAGTGTACACCACTTCTCATGAGAATAAGTGAGGCAGCCAGTGACGGTAAACTGAGGAAGTCCGCCTGAGGAGAGCAGAGGATTCCTGGTGATTCTTAGTAGCAATGGGGAGTTTTTATCAAATTCACCCAAAAAACCTAATAAGAAAAATTTCTAAGGAATGAAATGTTTAAAGAGATGACTATAAGCAAGATGCACTAGAGTAAGAAAACAGGAGTGCAGAGTCATACAAGCAAGGAATTTTGTTTGGAGCCTGGGAAAGAGAGGGCTTGATAAAACAGTGTTTCTATTTCCTGTTTTTATGAGGTTCCAGAAATTTCTCTAGTCCTGGAAGCTTTCCTGGGAAGGGGTAGGGGATAGAGACACAGGGCTTTTGAAGTCCTGCTGTTTCTCTTGACATTTACTTAGGGAACAGGTCTTGAGGAAAACAAACAAAAACAAAAACATACCCTAAAACTGTTTCAGAGTTTCAGTTAAGTAGAGCCTTTGGTCAAAAGCTGTGGAATCTGGGAGAATATATAATTTGGTATCTCGAAATGATTTTTTGTTATTGATTTCATAGATTGTTAGTTTTTTAACATATTACTGTCCTACTTTTTGTTTTTTTACATGTTTTCTCTAGTGCTAAGTATTGAAACCAGGGCCTCATGCATGCTAAGCACACACTCTAACACTGAGCTACATCCCAGCCCCAGAAATTCTTTTAATTGGATTGTTTGATGGTTAATGGCTCTTGTTGTGTTCTTTCCATCAAAGCACTTTTTGCCACTACCAGGTTGCGGTATGTATAATTCAAAAGTCAGAACCAGTATTTGTTCTTGTTTTTTGATAGTCATCATCAAAATGCAGCAGATTATTGAATTATCCTTTAAGTGAAAAAATAATAAATGAAAATGGTACAAAATTCATAAGGTACCACTGGAAATGTAGCACTCTGTGTTCTCAGATATCCTGTTTCTAATCTTGTAGGTCCTTCCAGAGTTAAGACCCTTATTTTTAAAACTTGAGTGTTTAAAAAGACCTTACAGGTCTTTTGTTAACCATTAGAGTTTCATACCTACAGAAAAGTAGGCTAAATTTGAGGAATTAATATGAATGAATAATGGAGTGGGGATTTCTCCAAAACTCCTTAAAATGTCACCTAAAATTAAAAGTCTTTATGAGACTTATTTCCCAAAGGTCTCTTTTCCTGAATTCCAAATCCATTTTCTTAATCTATTTTTCTTCTTCTGAAGTCTTTTTTTTTTCTCCTACTATCTTTAGTACTATCCTCTTGAAAGGCTTGGTTATAAAATGTAGTCAAAATACAGACAGTAGTTAGATACTTTTAAATTTACTTTAATAAGAGAAAATGAAATAGCCAGACATGATGGCACATACCTGTAATCCCAACAATTTGGGATGCTAAGGCAGGAGGATCATAAGTTCAAGCCCAGCCTCAACAACTTGGCAAAACTCTGTCTCAAAATGAAAAATTAAGAGAGCTCAGGATGTAGCTCAGTGGTAAAGTGTCCCTGGGTTTAATCTCCAGTGCCGAGAGAGAGAGAGAGAGAGAGAGAGAGAGAGAGAGAGAGAAAAGAAATGAAATAAGCACCAAGGCAGAAATGAATGTGCTAACTTTAGTATTATCACTGTATTAATAAAATTTATACTCAATTTTGTGATCAAACTCCTTTTTACATTCATTTCTATGTTTTACTTATTTATTTTTCATTCCTACAGTGTATTATGTGCTGAGAAAAATTTGTTTTCCTAGAAACACTTTAAACTTTATTATGGGATTAATGAGAAAATAGGAAACAAGCTATAGAAATTTGCTTTGTGTGGTCAGTTTTCTGTATTACACTGACTTTTTTTTTTCTCTACTACTTAATGGCATTGGCCCATTTTCACTTCTTTCTTTCTTTCTTTTTTTTTTTTTTAAGTTGTAGATGAACAAATACCTTTATTTTATTTAGTTAGTTTTATGTGGAGATGAGAATCAAACCCAGTACCTCACGCATATTAGGCAAGTGCTCAGCCACTGAGCTACAACCCCAGCCCCTCTTTCTTTTTTTTAATCTGTGTAGTTCTGGTTGTTTTTCAAATCACTTTACTGAATTTTTTTTTTCTTTTTGAGTATCTAGCATGATTCAGCTTTCATATATTTTTTTCTATTTATATGTTATTCATGTTGGCAATGATGAGAGTAAGTCAGTTGTTTTGCGTTAAATGGTGTTTCCTTTAGAGCTGGAAGATATCGGAGTCTGAGTGAATTGGTTTCATCCCTTTGCCAATTTTCATCTGTTGGTAGTAGCTGTGTTAAGGATTGAGGCAGAACCTGTGCTCAGTGGTGAAAAGGCTGTTTGATTTGCAGCGTTTGTTGTGGGCATAGAACATTTGGTTCTTAAAACCCGTTCCACATTTTTCTGTTCTTTATCTAGCTCAGGAAACTGAGTGCAGTGAACCTGCTTAAAGTCACAGAGCACTTTTAAGTACATAGATCTGCTGACTCCCTAGCTCCATGCTAGAAACTAAGTGGTAGGCTTTCTCTCCCAAAGAATTTTGCTTTTCTTAACTCTTTTGATGGTAATTAAATTCTGTTAGGTACTTAGGCTTGTTATAGATTTTAGAGAAGGCCTCTGGAGTATTCAGCAAGCAGTCAAAAAGATAGAGGGTTTTTCTTATAGCGAAGATAGGAAGTTTGAGTTTACATAGTGTAGTTAAAATTGAAAAAATAAAAAAAAATCTCTTTTTAAGACTGAAGATTTTCCCATTAAAATTTTAAATGTATTGTCTTATCCCCATTAGGATCCATCTAGACCCACCCTTCCCCCAAAAAAGGAAAAAATAGGATTTTATTAGGAGAGAAATGATTGGTTCAAAAACCAAATCTGGTCTGGAAAGATGAAACACTAGTAGAATCACATAAAATAAGGGATACTTTAAGAACTTTTTAGTTTAGATTTTTTTAAATATTTATTTATTTTTGATTAGACACAATACCTTTATTTTGTTTGTTTATTTATTTATTTTTAATATTTATTTTTTTTTAGTTCTTGGTGGACACAACATCTTTGTATGTGGTGCTGAGGATCGAACCCGGGCCGCAAGCATGCCAGGCAAGCGCGCTACCTCTTGAGCCACATCCCCAGCCCCTCATTTATTTATTTATTTTTATGTGGTGTTGAGGATTGAACCCAGGGCCTTGCGCATGCTAGGTGAGCGCTCTACCACTGAGCCACAACCCCAGCCCAAGATTTTTACTACTGTACAGTGTTGACATTTTGGCCAAGTTCATCCATTATTTTATGGTTAACATAAATAACAATAGTAGCTATGTACTGTGTGTTCACTGTATTTATTTTATAATCATTTTGGGAAATCTTTTTATAAAAACAACCTCTCTGATACTTTCCATATCATATGGGTTTATTTTGGTAGTTTAGATTAGTTTGAGTAATCCCATAAAACACTTTCTCCCCGTGGTTTTATGAAGACTTTACCTTATTAAAATGTCCAGAATGCTGTAACAGCTTTCATTCAAAATATTTTTTCTGAAGCCTTTTAAACTGTTGTTTTTGTTTTTTTGTGGGACGGTACTTGCAGTTGAACTCAGGGGTGCTTTACCACTGAGCCACATCCTCAGCTCTTTTGATTTTTTATTTTGAGATACAGTCTTGCTAAATTGCTTAGGGTCTCATGAAGTTGCTGAGGCCTTGAACTCAGAATCCTCCTGCTTTAGCCTCCTGAGTCTCTGGGATTACAGGTATCCTCCACTGCACCCAGCACCTTTTTAACTCTTCATCATTGAGTCTACTGGTATCACTAGCAACCTAACAACACTTATGTACATGTTTATCTAGACACATTTCATTGAATAGTGTTCTCCCAGCACAGTTTTTTTCATTTGGGGGAATATATTTATGTAAACACATTTTCGGTTGAAGAATGATTGTGACACAATTGTTGTCATATGGTATTACTAGAAAACAGGATCTGCATACCTATTTTTGGATATAAAAATGGAGTAGAGAGAGAGAAGAAGCATCCCTGTAATGGCTACTTTTCAGCCCACCTCTCAGGCTGTGTTCTTAGGATGGAGAATGGCAGGAGAAGGCCCAGAGGAGAAGCAGGTTTATTTTTGCTGTTTGCCCAATTTTGTTGGTAACCATTGTTGTAAATTCAGAGACAACAGCAGTATATGAAAAGAAAATGTAAAAATGTTAAGTTTGTACTTACATTGAACTTATGTCTACAATTGAGTGTTACAATCTCTGTACCATGTTTGTGCCATATCTTTTGAGCTTTATAATCTCTTAAATTCTAGTTCCAGAAACATCTATAAAGGGATGAGAGAAAACGATTTCTTTTATTCAATTTTCTTCAGTTCTTTTTCTTTCATTCCTATGGTTTCTTTCCCCATGTCTTACCAGTCCTATACCCACTCCCAAGACAGTACATTAAATGAGATAGGCACTAAATAAATACATAAAAGTAGAGATTGATTTAAAGATGGAAAAAATCAGTGAAGTACAAAAAGGAAAGTTTAAGAATTCTGAGAATCCATACCAAAATGAAACAGAAAATCAGATTTGAAGCCCAAGAAATTCAGAAGGGATAAAACTAAGGAAAGATAATTACTTTTTGTTCACTGCATAAGATTCATCTGGCTTTCAGTACAATTTCTTTTAGACCCAGCCTTTGTTTATTTTAGGATTTTGTGTATATAGTTCAGTGCTCACTAACTTGGTAGATTAAGAAAATTCTTGCAAGAGGAAGAATGAGTCATAGCAATACTTCCCTTTGGGAGAGAGAAAGAAAACCCTAAGATTAATCTCTCCTTTATACATTTGGAATGGATTCTGTGTTTTGATTGATGGCTGAGCACTGATAAGTTTTCCTGCAAGCTACCTCCTCCCTCCCTCTCTTTTTTCTTCTTTTTGGTCCACCAGTCATGCTGACCAGCTGAGATAAAGAGCTCTGTAATTTCATTACCCTGAAGACTTGTTCATATGATGTCATTTCTTTTTTAAGATATTTTGAGTTCACAGCAAACTTTTAAAGAAGCTTCATCATTTCCTGGTCTATTAAAGAAACAAACCAAAAAAAAAGGCTGAAAATATTTGGTGCTGAGAAACTGGGTATGCTCAGGGTGTGTCTGTTTTGGCATTCATCTTTGGTATGCACCACAGTGTGGCTTCCTCTCTCTGACCTTGGCTTTATCTGTGATGCTACAACTCTACCAAGAAAAAAAAGAGAGGAGGTGGGATAGGAGTCAGAGCTGGCTTGAGCTTTGAGCCAGAAAAGAAAGTGGGTTACTCGCATGGGAACCAAGACTCTCTCAGTAGGGTCTCACTGAAAGATAGTTTCTGAAGTGGCGTGAGCAACCTGTTAAATATTTTCTTGTAATAGTCACAGAAATGATTTGACTGCTTTCTTCCTTAAGATTGCCCTCCCTATCCTGCTCTAATTAAATTCCTTTCTTTGTTCTGGCCTTAACAAGTTTTTCTGCCGTTAGACTTCAGACTTAATTTTCTTTCCTTTGTCTTTTGGGATCTACAGATCTCATTTTAAAAAAGCTGAAGATGGCAGTCAGGTGCAGTGATGCATGCCTGCAATCCCAGTGACATGGGAGGCTGCATCAGGAGGCCAGTCTCAGCAATTTACAAGATCCTTAGCAACTTAGAAATATTCTGTCTCAAAAAATCAAAAGTAAATAAATAAGATGAGCATGGTAGTGCACATCTGTTATCCCAGTGCCTCTGGAAGCTGAGACAGGAGGATCACAAGGTCAAAGCAAGTCTCAGCAACTTAGTGAGGCCATAAGCAACTTAGAGAGACCCTGTCTTGAAATTAAAAAAAAAAAAAAATCTGGAGATGTGGCTCAGTTCAGTCCCCATACCAAAAATAAATAAACAAAATAAAAATTCAAGATGGCGTCAGTAACAAAGGCTACTCTAATCTCATACTTGAGTTGGTTAGTTTCTGTATAGCTTTTATGCATAATAATCAGCCACCATTTTTACAAGCTTCTGTGTGCAAAGCAACTATATCAGATGTGCCTACATCTGGGTGTACCATTGCATCTCAAAAACACCATGAAAGACATTTAAAGCACTGTCTTTTAGGTTTTATTGTACATAAATTGATAGATATAGCATCTAGTTTATTTTTTATGTATTTATATAAAAAAGTCTTACCTACCATAAAAGTAATATATAATACAAACAGCTAAAATAAAATGAGTTTCCTTTTTTAGAAGGTAAATACTATATGCACAGTGACACTGAATGTGGTATGAATGTTTGTGTCTCTTCCCCCAAATTCATTGTTGAAAACATAATCACCAATGTGATGGTATTAAGGAAGTGGGGCCTATAGAAGGTGATTTGGAAATGAGGGCAGAGCCCTTATGAATGGAATTAGGGCCCTTATAAAAGAGGTTCCAGGGCACTGCCTTGCCTCTTCTGCCTCACAAGGACACAGCTGGAAACCACCCTCTGTGAATCAGAAAGTGGACCCTCACCAGACTCTGAATCTCCTGGTTTTTGATCTTGGACTTCCCCAGCTTCAGAATTGTAAGAACTATTGTTTATAAACTACCTAGTTTATAAAATTTGGCTATAGCAGCCCTAAGAAGACACTGAATAAATTTTTTGGTTATAATCAGTGTTTAGAATCATAAACTGGTAAAGAGGAAATAACCTATGAGACTTTTTCTATTCTTTGACTGTATTTTTTCTTCCACCTGTACAGCTTGCTTCAGTACCAATACCTATGGGCACAGAGGCGAAACATTCATTTAGAGTCAAGGTTTGCTGTGGTACCAGACACTGTGAGATGCCCAGGGAGATCTTATGAGACTCTGAATACTCCTTTTCAATTGAGGAATTCACCACACTATGCTGACAGATACTTTTATTCAACCTGTGGTGTAGCAATCCCAGGAATAAATGGAAGTCTTTCTTTACTTAAGTCTTTTTCATCAATGTGAATGTTCCTCAGAACAGCAAAGATGAAACTCAAGCCTAATGTTAAATAAGAAAACATTTAGACATTTTAAATGTTAAAATCCCAGGCGGAGATAATTTATTTTAACAAAAAAGGAAAAGGAATATTTATTTGGAAAAAAATTTTTAAATGTTTTTTTTAGTTTTAGATGGACAACTATAACTTTATTTTATTGATTTTTATGTGGTGCTGAGGACCAAACCCAGTGTCTCATACATGCTAGGTAAGCATTCCAGGCTCTGAGCTACAACCCTAGCCCCCTATTTGAAAAATATTTACCAAAATAAATTGAAGCAATATTTATGAAATTATTGAATAGTGAACCAAATTCAGTTCCAAAAAATTACATGGATATTGTCCAGAAGGAATATTTTGATCTTAACCACTATTTAGTATCTATCAACAGTGAAGCCCTTCTTCCAGACTTGATGATATACCCCTGTAATACTAGCAATTTGGGAGGCTGAGACGAGGAGGATCACAAATTTGAGGGTACCCTGGGCAACTTAGACCCTGTCTCAAAAGAAAAAAAATGCTGGGTATGTAGCTCAGTGGTAGAGCACCCCTGGGTTCCATCCCACAAACAACAAAATGAAACACTTTTATTTAAAAACAAACAAATGTAATCACTAAAAGTTTTCTTCAGCATGAAAAGTTGATGAGACCCCCCAGTCAATATCTGAAATAAAAAAGCAAAGCTAAATTTAGTGTTTACCCTTAAGGGAAAACTGTTCTGACCGGGCAGAAGAGACCATTTGTTTGTTTGGGTTTTGTTTTTTCTTTAAAGTAGGATTTGGGGGAAGTGTGGAACTCAAGGATTGGGGAAAGTTCAGAGGCCATCATGGGATGACGTCTGAAAAAGCATGATCATGATTGGTTAGCTGGAACTCAAGGAGTGTTTACTGGAGTTACTCTATTCCTGACTGACTTTTAGAAGTGAGCCATTAATAATGACTGATGATCTTGTAAAGGCAAATTGTTGATCTTTTTTTTTTTTTTGATGACTACTTACTATCATGGCTGCAGAAAAAGCAGTTTTTTCCAAGTTTGTGGAAACTTAATTTTTAACATAAAATATATATAATCATATAAAACAAACATATATTTTAAGTATTTTGACATATAATTTAAAAGTAAAAAGAGAAAGTCTTAAATGTACAGTTTAATGAATTTTCTGTATCTGTATGTACCTATATAACTGCTTCCCAATTCAAGAATATAACATAGTTTCATCATCCCAGAATGTTCTCTGATGACCCTACCTAATCATTATCCCCTATTATGATTTTCATCCCTATGGATTAGTTATGCCTATTCTTGAATTTCATATAATGAAAGTATGTAGTATGTATTATTTTCTAATTTTTAAAAAATTTCTCTCAATGCATATGAGATTTCATTCTTTTTGTATATATCATTACTTGCCTTTTATAACTATGTAATAGTCCATTACATAAATTGATTTGTGTAAACTGTTGATGGACATTTGGTCATTTCCAGTTTAGGCATATTATGAATAAAGCTTCTATAAAGATTTTTGTACATAATTTTTATGAACATGAGTAGCCATTTCTCTTGGGTATCCAACTAGGAATGAAATTTCTGTGTCATTATAGTATGTTTTTGTTTAGTTTTTGCAGATACTGCTAAAATAGTTTTTAATTGTTGATTCAGTTTGTTCTCCATTGGCAACTTTATGAGAGTTCCAGTTGCTCTGTGTCTTTGCCAGTACTTAGAATTGTCATTCTTTTGAGTTTTGAACTAGGGTTAGAGAGGAAGGGCAACATGAAGTATCTCTAATGTGTGGAAACTTCTGACATGAACCTATGCAGATGATACAATTAAATGAAGTGTGCCTTCATTATCAACCTGCCTTAGCCTCACAAATTACTGGGGTTGGGCTGGGGATGTGGCTCAAATGGTAGCGCGCTTGCCTGGCATGCATGCGGCCCGGGTTCGATCCTCAGCACCACATAAAACAAAGATGTTGTGTCCGCTGAAAACTAAAAATAAATATTAAAAAAAAAATTACTGGGTGTGCCATTATGTCTGACTAGGTAAGTTTTTTTTTTAATATTTTTTTAGATGTTGACGGACCTTTATTTTATTCATTTATTATGTGGTGCTGAGGATTGAACCCAGTGCCTCATACATTCTAGGCAAGTGCTCTATCACGGAGCCACAACCCCAGCCCTAGGTAAGTTATTTTTAAGTGTGGAGGAACAGGGTCCAAATTGGAGATATAAATTTGAGAGTTGTCACTATATGAAATCACAAGGAGTGAGTCTAGAAAGAGAACCAAGAAACTAAGTCCTGGAGGCTTTCTAACATTTAAAAATGAGGAGGGTGAAGAGGAACTAGCAGAACATAATGAAATGGAGCAGCCAAGGAAATAATGGAGGACCAAAAATACTGTCCCCAAACCAAATGAGGAAATTGTTTTATTATCAAGTGTGGCTTCTGATAGCTCTCATGAGATGAGGACTAAGAATTGACAGTTGGATTTGGCACAATGCAGGTCATTGCTGATGAGGTCAGTTTGAATGGATTGATGGTTAGGAATGAAAGCTAGATTGGAAAAGATTTGTAAGAATAAGGACTTGAAGTACTAAATATAGTGATTCTTGAAAGGGGTTTTGCTCTAAAGGGGGGGCCAAGACACAGAGCAGTGTTTGGAAAGGAATGTGAAGTTGAGGGAAAACTTGTTTTTAATTTGGGTGATACATTATAGTCTCTATGCTAATGGGCATGATCCAGTAGAGACAGAGCACAATAGAGTAATCTTGTATAAATGAACAAGGATGGGTTCTGATCACAGGAAGGCATGGTTGACCTTAGAGAAGAGTCTGGCAATTTATCCATAAAAGCAAGAGAGGAAGTAGAGTGTATCAGAAAATTATCTAAAATTATCTAATTATCAGTTATCTAAAATCTATCAAGTAGCTGTTGCTGTTATATATTTTTTTAGTTTAAGATGGGCATTACCTTTATTTTATTTATATGTGGTGCTAAGAATTGAACCCAGTGCCTCACACATGCTAGGTAAATTCTCTACCACTGAGCCACAACCCCAGGCCCCAAATAACTGTTTTAACATATTTATTCCCTCCTTTTTTTTCCCAGTTGATTATTTTGCCAACAAAAGACAAATGGTTATAGCTAAGAGTAGCATGTGATACATGATTAAATAATATAAGACACACAGAAATAGCATTTTACTTGTCATAATAATAGATGTAAACAGGTGAGATGACATAATATTTAAAATGTTTTTGTTTCTTCTCTCCATAGCTTTAAGGAAAAGTAGAAATCACTTCTGACTATACTGAATAGCAAGTGAGTTCTTACACTGCAGATCATGGCACTACCATTCCGCAAGGACTTAGAAAAATACAAGGACCTGGATGAAGATGAGCTTCTTGAAAATCTGTCAGAAATAGAACTGAAACAACTAGAAACTGTTCTGGATGATCTTGACCCTGAGGTAGGTTTTAGCAGAGGAAAAGAAATGAAATAACTCTTCAACCCCTTTGAAACAAAGTAGCTGTCTTTAGCAGTTTGCTTTCTCATGCCTTTCTCTTGGAGCTTTCTTCTTCTTCTTTATCCAGATGAACTTGCTTTTTGCTTCCTCTCCAGTTCTCCCACTTATGCCTCTATATCTTTATGACATGACTATTCTAAACTATCATCTCTATCATTGTTGTGTTTGAACATCTCCTGAATTTGTTTCTCCTCTAACAAATCTTTTCTTTCTATGCAGGGAAGAATATTTTTGGTTAAGTATAGCAAATGATTAGCTTTTTTATATACTGATCTCTTCTGTCTCTTCAGAGACTCTAGAATAGTATGGCTCCAGTGTACAGTGCCTCTAGAAAGTTCTTCATGACCTTAAACCTAATTGTTACCTTGCTGAGAGATGCTGACAAAGGGTTGCCGGGTTTCTGTTCTCACGACTAAAAGGCTCAGGGGTCACTCTAGTTAAACTGGGCTAACTGGGCTGCACGAAATAACCACACAAGAGACACAAATACCTTTTTCTTTGGGGTTGCTGTGACGGCTTCTCTGACCTTAAGGGTCCACAGAAGGAGAGAGAGCGAGAGCACGCGCTGACCCCTTTTATTGAGGAGAAGCTATTCAAATGAGGCAAGGGGTCAGGTTTCAGGGGGCTGAGTCTATCTTCATTATGTCCACTGTCAGCAGGTTGACTGACACCTGGGTAGGCCACACCCAAGGGCACAGTAAGAGGAGGGGACACACACAAGGCACTTCCATGGAAGATTCTATCCTAAACAGGGCAAGGGGTTATATTACAAAGGAACAGGTGAGCATAGCTTCACCCATGGGGCTGTAGCAAGACACACCCATTTCTGTGACTGAGCGCCTCAGCACCCAGCTGGGGAGTGTAACTCAGTCACCCATAAGGTTGGCCTCCCACAAAGGGTGTTTCTAGTCATTGGTAGAATAGATCTGAGGAGCCTCTCAAAAGCAGTACAACAGTTGACTGTGGAGCAGATCTAAACCTGAGTGCTATTTGACTTTATGGCATTGCATCCCTACAAACCCATCTTAAATTGTAAATATTATGTCAAAATGCCTTTAATACACCTAACTTCTTAAACATCTTAACTTTGCCTAGCCTACCTTAAAAATTCTCAGAACACTTCAGTTAGTCTATAGTTGAACAAAATTATATAATACAGAGCCTGTTTTTAAAAATGTTGACTGTCTCATATAATTTATTGAATACTATACTGAAAGTGAAAACCTGAATGATTGTATTGAGTTCACTTTCTGCACCATCTTACAATTGAACCATTTTCAAAGTAAATGTTATTTGTTTTACAAATTGCACAAGGCAAAGTAGAGACTCTTAATCCTTGAATTGTTCATTTATGGAAGGACAGGCAACAGGAGAGAACCTAAAAATATTGGATATTTGTTAGAATTTACCACTTTTTTTATGCCCAGGCATTGATTTTTTAAGTGCCCTTTAAGAATTGAGGTAAGCCAGGTACTATGGCATATGCCTGTAACCCCAGCAATTTGGGAGGCTGAGAGAGAAGGATTACAAGTTCAAAGCCAGCCTCAGCAATTTAGCAAGGCTCTAAGCAATTTAGGAAGACCTTATCTGTCTCAAAATAAAAAATAAAAAGGTCTGGGGATATAGTTCAGTGGTTTTATCCCTGGGTTTAATCCCTAGTACCAAAACAAAACAAATTGAGGTAGAGTTTTGGTTTTGTTTTATTTGGGGGTGGGGGGGTGGGGGGGGGGCTTGAACTTAGGACCCAGAGTATGCTAAGCATGCACTGTACCATTGAGCCACACTTCCAAAGATCAAATTCTCTTGACCAAAATCAGTGTTATAAGGAAAAATTATCAGTATGCCTAAGTCTGAGGGATTATTCAGAAAAATAGTGCTGTTTCTATCATGTCTCAGCACTACATTCTATAGGCAGTTCAACCTGTTAACCCTCTTTAAATCAAATGATTTTAGAACTGGAATGAACACACAAGTTTATGTAGTCTAGGTTGTTTTTGTTTTTGGTAATGGGGATTGAACCTAGGGATGCTTAAGTTGCTGAGGCTGGCCTTAAATTTAGGATCCTCCTGCCTCAGCCTCCTGATTTATTGGGATTATCACAGTTGTGTGCCACCATGCTCGGCATTGTAATCAAGTTTTTGTTTTTTTTAACCTTGACACTATTGACGTTGGGACTGTATGATTTTTTTTTTGTTGTTGTGAGGGACTCACAGAGTATTTAACCTCATCCCTGGCTCAGTACATGCCAATAGCACACCACCCCACCTCCCCACCATTTTGAACTGTACCTGAGGTATCGTTTTAATCAGGTGTGGTAAAATGACAGACACAGAAACAACTGCCTTGAAAAAAAGAATTTATTATGCATGGCCCAGGAGCTGGAAGCAGTCCAGGCAGGGACACATGAGAAAGCACTTTATTTGGTCAGAAAGAAGGGAAAAGGAGCAACCATGGTCTAGAGCCTTTATTGCAGTTTCTGAGGGAATGAATAAATGAATGAGACCACAGGCTCCAGTCTATAGAATTAGTACTTAGTTGCCTCGTACCTTGCCTTAGGTTATTAGAGTAGGGGAAATATTGGCATGAAGTGTAAGAGTTAGATAACTAAGATTATTGGGATCCGGAGACCTGGATTGACTGGTTTGCATATGAAAGTTATGCAATTGGTAGGTTTGGGTGGAAAGTAGGGTTAATGCTATCTCTAGGAATTAGCTAGCACTGGAAGGGGCCATCTCTTCAGGATTTGTAAGGTCCCTAAGATGTCAAAGCATCATAAAATATAGAAAGTAAAAAAAAAATACTCCAACCCCCAGTTTAACAAGCAAAAATGTTCTCATACATTACCAGGTATCTATCCTCTGGGAAACAAAAAGCCCCTGGTTGAAAAACACTCTAGTCCCTGCCCTCTGTTTTACAGATGTGAAACAAAAGAGGTGACTTGCCTTAGTATTATAGTTGAGGAAAGAACTGAGATTAGATCCTTCACTGCCTGCTTGACATCTGGGATCTGGCAGTCTTTCTGTTAAACCATAGTGAGTCTCCTCTTGAACTCATATACTGTGGTATGCGTCTAAAATCTGATCACTTACATTTTCTTATTTGCAAATCCTTGGCCTACTTCTTGTATGGGGAGGTTGAGCTCTAATCTCTGAATGTATTTTGTACATTTCCCAACCCCATTTGAAATTCCTTCATCCTCAGATACTATTAGTCAAACCAGGAAAACAGTGATGTTTATTGACAGCATGCCACTTGGCCTGTAATGTTTTTTGAGAGTTCAAGTAAAGTATCAGGTAGGAAAAGAGGGCAAGGGTAATTGCAGCTGCCTCTACTAGAGACTGTAACTTACCAAGTCTCAAATGGTAGGATGAGAGCATAGGAAGGTATGAATGGCATCTTGTTATATTTTAAAGGGCTATTTTATTGTATTTATGCTGCACTTAGGTGTATTTACTTGATAACTCACTACATTTTCATAAAACATCTATTTCCAAAAGACAGCCAGTATAAGTTAAAGCTGTTTTATTTGTTTCCAAGGCTGGGAATATATTGCTACAACAATATTACTCTACAATGGACTGCTAGTGTGGCTCAGTGGTAGAGCATTTGCCTATCATACACAAGGCCCTGAGTTTGATCCCCAGCATTGAGAGAGGGGTGGATTCTTGATTAGAATATACTTCTAATGAAGCTTAGTGTGTGGGTTTATAGCCTCTGAAACCAGTGAGCTGCCATTTACTTTGTGGTCAAAGACTATTTAAGGAACCAGGATTTTGGCTAACATATTTTAAAACTATATGTTTCATAGGAGCTTGAGCAGCCAGGTGGCATAATGCAACTCCATTACTACTACCATCATAAAATAGCAATACAAATGCTTTTTGATGTGGGAAGAAAATAACTTCTTTATTAATTTGCCTCAGTGAGCATTTTTCTTTAAAAGTATTCTAAAATCTTTACTCATTAAATGTTTGAGGTAGATCTAGTATACATATAGTATACTAGACTCAGATATACAAGAGTGCTCATTGTGTAGGAATTAGATTTTAATCAAATAATCATACCATGTTAGAATAATGATGAACACTAGGAACTGTGAGTTACAATCACGGGTAGAAAAAGCTTCCCTTGGGGTCATGGAACTGCAGTCTTAAAAATGAGAAGAAAAAAAGATAGTCTTTCAGGTACACATAAAGGCCTTGTGATAGAAGGATATCACAGGTACAGGGAGAGAAAAAAAAAAGTCTAGTCTGAATAGAATAGAGAGGATATATGAGAAGAGGTTAGGGTCACAGATTAGGGAGTAAGAGTGAGGAATGAGGAGGATTGGGCACCTGATCCAGGAAGATCAGTTGGAATGCTAATGTAACATTCCAGGCAAGCTTGGATCATAGTTTGGATCAAAGTAATGATGTTACAAATGGGAAAATGATGATTGAGTTCTTTACAAAGTAAATATGTATAGGATTTAAAGATAGACTAGGAATGGATTCTTCATATAACATTGTTATCTTGATTTCAAAGTCTAAAGGTAGAAATCTTGTTTTTCTTTTATATAGTCCCATAGACAACACAGGAACAGGCCTCCTTTGTGGTTTATCTTTATAGGTCAGCCTTCTATGTAATAAGAACCATTACATTAAGGGGAACACCAAATTGAATTTTACGAAAATTATTATTGATCCCAGCAAATGGCCAGAGTTGAAGTGTAATTAGGTATAAATGCAGAGTTGTGAGCATTTTCTACTATCATTACTTATGTAAGATTACCTTTTTTTTTTTTTTTTTACTTTTTTGGTAATAGGGATTGAACCTGTAGGCACTTTATCACTGAGCTACAGTTCAAGTTTCACGACTAAAATACTCAAGGTCACTCCAGGTGAACTGGGCTGCATGAAATAATCATACAAGAGGCAGAGATACCTTTTTCTCTGGGTCCTGTGACAGCTCCTCTGACCTTAGGGGTCCGTGGAAAGAGAGAGAGAGAGAGAGAGAGAGAGAGAGAGAGAGAGAGAGAGAGAGAGAGAGAGATCATGCTGAACCTTTTTATTGGGGAGAAGCCATTCAAAGGAGGCAAGGGGTCAGGTTGGGGGTGGGGGTTGAGTCTAGCTTCATGATGTCTGCTATCAGCAGATTGACTGACATCTAGGAAGGCCACACCCAACAAGAACAAGAGAAGGGGGACACACAAAGGGCGTTTCATGGAACATTCTATCCCAAACAGGGCAAATGGGGTAAGATTACAAAAGAAGAGATGAGTGACGCTCAACCCCAGGGGTATGCCTACTCAGAATCCTGGCCTTGCTATCCAAGCGGGAAGAGGGGTAGGGACCGAGTCACGAGTCATGGCACAACTGCACCAGACTACAGTGATCTTTCACATCCCCAGGGTGCATCAGGACTAGAAGGCATGGTAACTCAATGTGGCTCCCCACACCCAGGTCTTTTTATTTTTTAATTTTGAGACAAGATCTCGCTAAGTTGCTGAGACCAGCCTTGAACCTGGGATCCTCCTGCCTCAGCCTTCCAGTTCTCTGGGAATGCAGGCCTGCACCACTGTGCACAGCTGTAAGAGCAAGTTTTATAATGAAAAGTTGACTTATAGCACTATGAGATTCAGCATCATTGCCAATATTGGGAGGTGTTACAAAAGAGGTGTGACTTCTCTGACTGACTTTCATTTGTCGAGGAAAAGAATACCAGAAATAGGATTTAAGGCATTCTCATCTCTGGATTTTGATAAATAAAAAGATGATGCTCTCGTTATCTTGTCACCCTGTGTTATTCGTCGCTTCATGAAAATTTATAGAGTAGGGACTGCCTTAGACAACTTAAGTTGAATCCATCATCCTTCTTCCCCTAATCCCCACTCTTAGTCCATGCACTCAAAAAGACTATATGTCCACATGAAAATCCAAGGAAGCTGAATTCTGGTTTTATCTTAAGAATGCCTTGGGCCTTGAGCAGCAGTGACAGTAATCAATATAAGTCCATCCTAGTGCTCATGTGTGCACTATACAAACATGTAGTGGATAGTGTGGAAGCATTCCTATTATGTCTATGTAAAACAAGTGAATATTAATCTCTTTGTAGCCTATATTTATATATATGTGTATATGTGTGTGTGTTTGTGTATATATGTATGTATATCATGAAAAAGTATGTGTGATTAAATGGAAGTCTTTAGGAGGGAATATCATGTATAGTCATTTAAAATTCTTTTGTGATAGAATTAGTCTTAGGTACATAATTGCCTAGCAAATTTTTTTTTTTAAATACATTTATTTTATTTACTTATTTTTATGTAGTGCTGAGGATCGAACCCAGGGCCTTGCACATGCTAGGTGAGCACTCTACCACTGAGCCACAACCCCAGCCCCTGCCTAGCAGTTTTTAAGTATTAAGAAAATTATTTTTTATTACAATCCCTGGACACTTAAAAACTAAAGGATGTTTCCTGCTAGTAGAATACTTTCTGAAGAAAATATGTAGGTACCTATTTTATCAGTAATGTAAATGAACTGTCTATTTTCAAAAAAACAAGTTCTTCATTTGGATCATTTTTATATTACTGCCTTGAAATCTAGCAGTGAAGTTTAACGCCTACATCACATTCTAGTCTGTAATTCTTTTTTATATGGGAAATATATGGAAACATTTAATATTGGCATTCGTAGTAGTAATAATGGCCATTATATTCTCTTTGGCAGAATGCCCTTCTGCCTGCAGGTTTCCGGCAAAAAAATCAGACGTCAAAGTCTGCCACAGGACCTTTTGATAGAGAACACCTCCTTTCATATCTGGAGAAGGAAGCATTGGAGCAAAAGGACAGGGAAGACTATGTGCCCTACACTGGAGAAAAAAAAGGTAAGCCCAGAATTTTGAAGTCATTATCTGATGGCATTGGATTTTTCTTTTTATAGGTAGATATGGAGAAAATCTTGTTTTTAGAGGTGCATCCTTCATTACTTTTAAAGTTATGATACCATAGATTTAAAAATCATGTGGTTTAGACTCTTAATTTTTTTTATCAACTTTGCCAATAAGTTTTTTTCTTAATGACTTATAAGTGAGATTTTGCACAGTAACCCTCCCTAGTTCTCTAATATCAGCAATCTAAAAGTGTACTGAGATAAATTTTTATGGTAAATTCACTAGTGTATTACAGAATGCAAATGTTGCTAATTATTCATGCCATATTTTCAAAGACCTTTTTAAAAGATATCCTTCCTTAGCATCCTTCGCTAGTGCTACTTTCAGGAAATTTTTCTAGCTCAATTCCTTCCCATTACAGTGTCCAATCTTATCTATCCTCAGTGGAGACTTGAGTGTAGCCTTTTTCTTTTACCTTTTTTACTTTTTTTTTCCCCCGGTACTCAGGATTGAAACCAGGGGCAATCTACCACTGAACTACATCCCCAATTTTTCTTTTTCTTTCTTCAAGATAGAGTCTCATTAAGTTGCTGGCACCACTGTTTCTAGCTTATCACCCCTCACTCTTCCCCTCTGGTCTTTCTTTAGAGAGAGAGGTTTGTGTCCAAAGGCAGTCTGCTGAGAGAATTCCTTCTTACTTGGAAGAGGTCAGTCTTTGTTAAGACCATCAGTTGATCAAATGAGGCCCATCAATATATCAAGGGTAGTTTGCTATATTCAAAGTCCACTCTTGAGAAATATTAATCTCAAGAATAAACAACTTGCCAGGCGCAGTGGTGCACACCTGTAATCCCAGAGGCTGGAGAGGCTGAGGCAGGAAGATCGAGAGTTCAAAGCCAGCCTCAGCAAAAAAGAGGCACTAAGCAACTCAGCAAGACCCTGTCTCTAAATAAAATACAAAAAAAAAAAAAAAAAAAAATAGGGCTGGGGATGTGGCTCAGTGGTCAAGTGCCCCTGAGTTCAATCCCCAGTACCTCTCCCACCACCCCCCCAAAAAGAATAAATACCTAAACAAGAACATCCAGAATAATATTTGACTAAATATCTGGGCACCATAAGCCAGCAAATTTGATACATAAAATTAACCTTCGCAATACAGCTAGAGATGGGAATATCATGTCCTTCAGGTATTTGTGACCAAAAAGGGTTGGAAACCAATGCAGGGTCTTTAAGTGTAATATGTCATATTGTCATAAAGTCATAAAGATAAGCAAAGGCCTGTATGTATTTGTCATAGAAAAGGTGGGGCTGGGGTTGTGGCTCATTGGTAGAGTGCTTGCCTAGCATGTGTAGGTTTGATTCTCAGCACCACATAAATGGATGAATAAAATTAAAATATCATGTCCATCTACAGCTAAAAATATATTTTTAAAAAGCCTACTGTTTGTATTTTCTTCTATACGGACATACCTACACTATTGTTTATAGCTTTTTTTATCTTCCAGTACTAAGGAATGAATTCAGCGTACTCTACCACTTAGCCACATTCCCCAGCCCTTTATATATATATTTTTTACTTTGGAAAGGGATCTTATTAAATTGCTGAGGCTGACCTTGAACTTGTGATCCTCCTGCCTCAGCTTCAGCTGAGATTACAGAAATGCACCACCATGCTTACATAGGAGAACAATTTTATGGGAACAAATATTGGTTAATCACCTTTTATTATTCTGCATGTTTCAGGTGGCCTCTGGGTAGGAAGAAGAATGGAGGTAGAAATAGGGAGAGATGTCAGAAAAAACTGGAATTTCAGGACAAGAAGATAAGAAAATAAGAGATATGAAAGCTGCATTTATTCCAGGCTGACTCAAGACAGATTCCTAGTATGCTCTCTATTCATAACCTGCAGTTACCTAGGAAAAGATCTTGAAGGATTAAAGAAAATAGAGAATAATTATGGAAAATAAAAAATTGAAAGGGGGAAAATAATAGAGATGAAGAATATGGATGACATCTATGTCATATAGCCTTTATATAAGGACCAGATTTATTAATGGGTATAGTGAAAGTCTCTGTAAAGGATTTTTTTTAACGTTTTTTAGTTGTAGATGGACAAATATTTGTTTATCTTTATGTGGTGCTGAGGATCGAACCCAGGGCCTCACACATGCTAGGTAAGCATTCTACCACTGAGCCACAACCCCAGCCCTCTGGAAAGGATCTTATGGATAATTACTACCAAACAAGAGATTTCCATTCTTGGAAATCTCTGTCAGGAAAGAGTGGTCTAGAACCACAGGAATGAGTTTTTGAGTTTCAGCAATCTACCTGATGGAAGCAGATACTACCAAACTGGGCAGAACTTAAACACTGTGCCGTAGACCTGAAGAGAGCCGTATTCCTCTTCAAAAATTGACAAGTTTAGATGTAGAGCTCTGCTTTGAAATATAGCAAAATGCTAGATCCGGTGTTCTTAAACTCACCCTAGACTCTTATCCTTAAATCATTAGCCTTGTTTATCCTTAGTCACTAATATACCTTCCTTTCAGTGTGTCTCGTCTCTAAAATCCTGATCACAGTCCAAAAGATCCTCAGAATATTTCTACATCTTAATAATATACTTCCTAATCAAGCTAACTTGTATATCCTTCTTAGCTCTAGAAAACCAGAAACTTGTCTGTTTAAAATGCCTCTTCCATGACTCCCAGTCCTGAACACTTTGGGTTGACACCCAAATTTTTTACTTAATAGTGTAGTTCAGAAGAGATAGACTTTGAGATTTAGTAAGCTTTCTCAGACAGTAGGGGTTCTCCTACTTTTTCATAAAACAGTTTGAAAACCTGCCTCTGTTAAAAACAAAAGCATTTTTACTTTTTTGGTAAAATGTACCATTGGTCTATAAACTAAGTGTTTTTCATATAAAAGGGACTGTATTCAGAGTTCAATAGCCAATGGCAATATTAACTTGCTTTACCAGGGAATATTATATCAGTGTCACTCTGTTTCTTGTACTCCTTTTAAGAAATAATGCCAAATTCACATGGTGATCTCATAAATTTTTTTTAAGAACTATCAGGTGACTGCTTGATTTTTTTAAAGAAAAAAAATTAGGAATCACTAAAAGAATCAGTATCCTATTATTAGAATTAATCTTTCTCATATTTTGAGACTAACTGAAGGATGATTAATTGACCAAAATGAACACCCTGTGTCTGGAGCTAAAATGACAGAACTGACTAGGACAGGAGGGAATTCTCATTAAACTGAAAATTGCATGTTTTCAGATTTTTTTTTCTTTGACCAAGAACAAATATGTGTGTGTGTGTGTATCTTGGCAAATTTTATGTTTCTGTTGCTTCAGAATGTTTTTTAAAAACCTGATGTGGCTGAAGGCGTAGCTCAGTGGTAGAACTTCCTTAGAAAGCTCAAGGCCCGGGGTTCAAACCCCAGCACTGCCCCCACAAAAAATAGAGTAAGAAGACCATTTGAGAGTTATTATGTGTAGATAAATTAATAACTACTTCATGATTTATGAAATGATTATTTATAATTGTACAGTTTATGGAATCAAAAGCATATGGCAAGAGTTGGGGTTGTGGCTCAGTGGTAGAGCGATGCGAGGCCCTGGGTTCGATCCATAGCATCACATATAAATAAATTAAATAAAGGTAATGTGTCCAACTACAACTAAAAAATAAATATTTAAAAAAAAAAAAAAAGCATATGGCAACATCTGAGAAGGAGGAAAGTGAAATTCCAAGGCCTCATGTCCTAGGTACAGTTTAGGGAATGTTTTGTTCTACACTAGTAAATGTTGTATTTTTAATAGTATAGTTTTAGTAACAGCAGAAAAGAAGGCATTAGGCAACTAGTAAGGGCATACTGAAAGTTGTGTTTAAGAACTCTTTTTAAGTGCATTATTTACAGGAGGACCAATAATATATAACTGTTAAATTCATCTAAACTTAAATAAATTCACAGTGGGAATAATAGTATTATGGTCTCAAGTAATCTTGGCATAATTAATGGAAATAACTTTCTTAATGAATCTAAATGTTGCAAAATTAAATGTTTAAAAATTAAAATAATTTCAGTTTATGTTTTACTTATAAAAATATATACATATTTGTATTTTTTTAAAAAACATGGGATTGAACCCAGTGTGCTTTACCACTGAGCCATATCCTTAGCCCCTTTTATTTTTATTTTGAGACAGTTTTGCTAACTTTTCCAGGTTGGCCTTCAATTGCAATCCTCCTGTCTCAGCCTTCCAAATCACTGGGATTATAGGTATACATACCTTTACAGGCATACATACCTTTACAGGCATACATACCCTGTAATCCCAGCATTTATAGATATAATTTTAAAATATCAGAAAAGTTTGTAGCTTTTTCATCTTTAAAATTTTGCAAAATATAAACTGAGGCATCTGGCCTGGGGTTTTAGCTCAGTGGCTGAGCGCTTGCCTCACATGAGTGAGGCACTGGATTCAATCCTCAGCACCACATAAATAAATAAAACAAAAATTAAAAATATATGTATATACACACACTGAGGCATAGACCATGGTAAGGGTGAAAAAAAGTATTCATCTAGCTCTTCCTGAGAATAGTGAAAATGCACAGAATGCTGACTCTGTTGTTGATTCCCATCACGTTTATGATCATAAATATTCTGTCTTAGAGCATTGCCATGAATTTGTTACTTGGAGAAATAATTTGCCCCAGTCTTTAATATTTTTTACTGCCTGTCATTTTGCTTTGCTTTGCTGATAATCCTCCTTTCCATTGATAGTATCATATTTACCCTTACCAAGACCCAGTTGTTTTTTTTTTCCCCCTGTGTTCCTATTTCATGGCTGGACCAGAGCTATGGCTGCACCTTATATAATACACAGAGGTGTGCCATTGAATTCCATTTGAGCTGCTGACTCATCCAGGATGGGCTCCTCCCTTCCTTGTTTTTGCCTTTCCCACCCTGAGAATGAAGTGCCCAAGAATCCCACACACTCCATCTTGCTTTTTCAGAGGTAAATTTAACCAGCTTCCTTTAAACTAAGGACTTCTCACTTTTCTAATTTATTTATTCTCAATTAGGTTAGCTTTCCAGAAAACTTATTGAAGTCACTGTTATCCTAAAAATGGCTTCCCTCATCTTGCTTATTAATACATGATTTCTTTGGAAGAAACGTGATTCTTTAGTAAGACAGAAAATGTGCCTGAATCAACAGGATTATGTAACTACCAATGGGCAACTTGCTCCAATAAATTCAAGATACAACTGTCTTTTTTTGTGTGTGGTGTTGGGGATTGAACCCAGGACCTTGTGCCTGCAAGGCAAGCACTCTACCAACTGAGCTATATCCCCAGCCCAGCTGTCTCTTGTGGAGTGATATTTTATGAGTTTGAAATATCCCTTGTATACCTCTGAAAAGTGGTTCTTCCCAAGCTGGTACTTGAAATGAGCTGTTTAAATTAGCCATGCACCTGCTGTCATCTGTATTTCAGTCTGCTCACCCTGTATCATTGGAATGATTCATACTATTTTCCTTTTGGGGTAAGGAGTTAGCCAGATGAATGGTTTATCACTCATATTTAAGGTTTTTTTCTATGGGAAACCTTTCCTGGATAACTATACCCATTCTGGATGATTGTTTTCCCCCAACATTTGTTTCTGCATATAATTTACATATCATAGAGTACCTTTTTGTGTGTGTGTGTGGTGCTTGGGATTGAACCCATGGCCTTGAGCATGCAAGGCAAGCACTGTACTAACTGAGCTAAATCCCCATAGAGTGTTTTTAATTGTTTTGGAATCATACCATGAAGGCATGTTACCACCTTTTTTTTTTTTTTTTGGTATGCAGGATTGAACTCAGGGACACTCAACCATTGAGCCACATCCCCAGCCCTATTTTGTAATTTATTTAGAGATAGGGTCTCACTGAGTTGCTTAGCACCTCACTTTTTGTTGAGGCAGGCTTTGAACTCCTGTCTCAGCCTCTTGAGCTCCTGGGATTACAGATGTGCACCAACATGCCCAGCAATTTTTTTTGTGGTGCTGGGGATTGAACCTAGGACCTTAGGCAGGCACTCTACCACTAAGCTACTTGCCCAGCCCTTGCTTGCTTGCTTGCTTGCTTGCTTTTTTTTTTAACTTTTTTTTTAAGTTGTAGATGGGCACAATATCTTTATTTTTATTGGTGCTGAGGATCAAACCCAGTGCCCCACATAAACAAGGGAGGCACTCTACCACTGAGCCACAGCCCCAGGCCCCTTGCTTTCTTTTGATTATTGTTGGCATGGTTTATTTTCTATTTGACCAACCATATGTTCCTTTTTTCCTTTTCTTTTCTTGTTTTTTTAGTTTCTACTTAACTTTTTTAACACATTGAATATAAGCATGATAAATTTTAATACCCTAGCTTGCAGATCTTGTCATCTGTTATTGTTAAATCAGTTTTGATAGACTGACTTTTTTTCCTTCCCCTCATGGTTTGAATTTTTCTGCGTCTTTGTATGCTGGCAATTTCTTATTGAATATTAGTTTTTAACTTTTGGAAGGTAGATATATTGATATCCTGTAAATACCAAGTTTTATTCTGGGATATGATTAAGTTCCTTGAAAGTTTGATTCTTTAGAATCTTGCTTTTAAGATTAGGTGGGCCAGACATGGCAGCACATACCTGTAATCACAGTGGTTTGGGAGGCTGAGGCAGGAAGATTGTGAGTTCAAGGTCAGTTTCAGCAACTTAGGGAGGTTCTAGGCAACTCAGAAACACCCTATCTCTAATAAAATATTAAAAAGCTGGAAATGGGCTCAGTGGTTAAGCACGCCTGGGTTCAATCCCCAGTATAAAAAAAAAAAAAAACACAAAGATTTGTTGCTTTGGACTGGAGCAGTGTTTAGCTTAAGGCTAATTATTTCCCCACTACTGAGGCAAGGCCTTTCTGAGTTCCCTACTCAATTGTCCTGTGAATTCTGAGGTTTTCCAGTCTGGCTAGTGGGAACAGAAGCTATTCCTAGCCCTGTGTGAATGCAGGCATTATAACTTCTAATATTTCGGATTTTTTTTCCCTTGGCTCAAGGTAAATATACTCACATTCATGTGTTAGATCAATGATCTGCTGAGTATTCAAGGCAACTCCCTGTACAGCTCCTGGGGTCTTTCTCTGTGCAGCTTTCTTCTCTTTGGTCCTCTATCCTGCAAATGCTAGCTACCTTGGTCTCTCTGGACCTCAGCTTTGTCTCTGCAGCTCGGAGTTTGCCAGGATCTGCCCGAATTCCTGCTCCCTGCTCTACTGCCTGGAAATTTGTTCTAGAGAATTAGCTAAGCAATTGTAAGAGTCACCACCACCACCACCCCCATTCTCGGGGATCATTGTCTTTGTCGCCTGATTGATCAGTGTCTTGAAAGTATTGTTTCATATATTTTATCCATTTAGTGATTGTTTTAGGCATGTAGATAAATACCATCGTGACTGGAAGTAGAAATCTCTAGAATAAAAGACTAGCTATCCTGTTTCCCCAACTGGAGTATTAGCTTCTTTTGTTAGTCAGCTTTCTATCACTGTAACAAAATACCTGAGATAATTAACTTATAAGAAAAGGATTATTTTGGCTTATATTTTTGGATATTCTAGTCTATAATCAACTGACCCAATTGCTTTGGGCCTGTTGTGAGTCAGCACAATCTGATGAGAGTACATGGGCGCGGAGCAAAACTGCTTATATCATGAGTCAGGGAGCAAAGAAGGCAGAAGATCTTAGGGTTCCACAATCCCCTTGGGGGACATGCCTCACCCCTTCGAGACCTAAGGAGCTTCTCTCTCAAGGCCCTACCTCTCAGTGGTTCTACCATCTCCCAGGAGCATCAGCCTGGGGACCAAAACTTTAACACATGATCCTCTGAGAGCCATTCAAGATCCAAACTATAGCACTCCCCCAATAAAAGATTTTTTATTTTTCTTATAATGTCTTTCTAGCTCATTATCTAGTATACACAAAATCACTAAATGTTGCTGAATAAATAAGCACATATTGGTGACCATATCATACTCTCCAGTAGGTATCATGTGTATCTTTGGGTCAAAACAAAAGTACCCTTCCAGAAACTACCCCCTCATTCTTTGGTTTGGCTGATTTGAGGATTGTGTGCTTCCTGTCAAAAGATATGTCCCATACCTCTTGGAAACAGTGATGTAGTTGACTTAAATCTTTTCTGGAACAAGGCAACTAACTAAACAGTAAAAATGAGAGCCTTTCAACTCTATAGAAATTAGATAAGAGTCATCTCTTTTATATGTGTGTGTGTGTGTGTGTGTGTGTGTGTGTGTGTTTAGCAAGGATGGAAGTCCTGACTAAGATAATTCTTAACATTTGTTGTAGCTGTAACTTTGTGTCAGAGAAAAAGAGATGAGGACTAGTGAAGGAAGGTCCTTGGCAATAAAATTGTTACTGGTTCATAGTATCCCTTACTGATTTTGTGACGATAACAAGAATCTTGGCAGGAAATTCTTTTTTTTTTTAATGTCAGAGGTGTTTTTGGATAACTGCCATACATTGAAGTTATTGTTATATGAATTTTTATCTCGGTTTCTTCTATTTCCTTAGCTGCCACTTTGTGGTTGCAGAAACATTAGTGAACTAATTTAACATTCTTGGCAACCAACAGTCACAGCCCCTTTTTTATTTGTTTTGTTTCAGTTGGGGGCGACTGATGTGTTATTTCATAGTTTTCTGGGTGACTTTTTCTGATCTAGTCATTGCTTAATTTTGTATTTTGCTAGAGTGTAAAGAATTATAGGGGCTGGGGATGTAGCTCAGTGGCAGAGCGCTTGCCTACCATGTGTGAGGCAATGGGTTTGATCCTTAGAACCACATATAAATAAACAAATAAAGGCATTCTGTTCATCTATAATTACAAAAAAAAATTTTTAAAGAATTATAATTTCAATTTTTAAAATTCTAGTTTTGGATTTTTCCATGTTAAATAAGGAAATTAATGGCATTTAGATAGAATGCTATTTACTGAAGGATAGAAATGAGTAGTTATTTTCTCAGACATTATGTGTTTTTTTAAAATACATGGATTAAAAATTATAAGCCAGGGCTTTTTGACCATATTTCAAGAAGAAAAATATAATCAGATCAATCAAAGATAACATAAACCTCCAGATTATAGAGCTGGAGATGTAGTTCAGTGATTGAGTATGTATTTCGCATGTTCAAAGCCCTGGGTTTAATCCGCACTACTCCTTTCCCCCAATTATACAGATTAATGATTGTCAGTCTTAGTAAGAAACAGAATCATCTCTGGAGCTTTTTCAAAATATCTATGCCTAGCCAATCCTTATTCTGAATTTAAGACCCACTGATATAGATACCTGGGACTATATGGTTTTCCTTTATCCATGTGTTGCCAATTTGTTTTGAAAATCTCTGTCTCCTTCCCCCCTTCCTCTTCCTCTCTCTCAGACACACACACGTACAAGAAATTTGGGGGTCTGAGGTTGTAGCTCAGTGGTAGAGCACTTGCTTAGCACGCGTGAGACACTGGATTCGATTCTCAGCTATATCAATATCTATCTATCTATATATTCATCTACAACTAAAAAAAAAAAAAGAAAAGAAATTTAGGGGCAGTATGGATAGGAATTAATGTGTGTCTGTTATGTTTAGTATAAACCAGTTCCTTTACATAGGTTAAATCATCTTACCAGGACATTGAGATTTCTATAAATAAATAATCATGACTTGAAAAAAAAAAACACATCAGAAGCAAGATGATTGTAATAAAGTAGAATACTGATACATTTGTTAAATGGTTTTGGATAAAAGCTGTATCAAATTTGCAGGATTTTTCCTGTTTATTAAATATGGCTAAATGTGTTGTCTTTTTTTATTATTGATGAGTAGATATTCCTTATATATTCTGAACAAAAGTTCTTTGTATCAGATACATCATTTGAAAAGAGTTTCTCCCATTTGGTAGGTCATCTTTTCACTTTCTTGATGGTATAATTTGCCTCACAAATGTTAATTTTGATGTGGTCCAGTTTATCTTTCTTTTCTTCTGTCACTTGTGCTTTAGCCATCATATATGCAAACCCTTACCTAAAGATATTATCTTGTGTTTTGTTTCCTACAAGTTATATAGTTTATATCTTTATAAAGTATAAATAAGTTTGAAATTAATACTTGAGTATGGTGTGAGGTAGTGGGGATCCAACCTGTGTACTACATTTTGAAATTAGCAAATATAAGTCATCCAACTTTGGTCTTTATCAAGATTGGCTATTTCTGGATCCCTTGGATTTCTATATGTATTTTTGGATTAGCTTGTGACATTATATAAAACGGATCTGTTAGTCAGCTTTCTACTTCTATGACAAAATGCCAGAGAAAAACAAAAGAGGAAAGACTGATATTGGCTCAGTTTAAGAGATTTCAGTCCATGGTCACTTGGCTCTCTTGTTTCTAGGCTGATAGTGAGACAGAATATCATGGAAGGAGGGTGTGGCAAAGCAAAGCTGTTCACCTTGTGGCAGCCAAGAAGTAGAGAGAAAAAACAAGGTGCAGGGGACAAAATATAGTTCCCAAGGGCACACCCCCAAGGACCCACTCCCTTTGACTGGCTCCCACCTCATAGTTTCTACCACCTCCCAATGGACCTATGAATCCATCAATGGATTGGTCCTCTGATGAGGTTAGAGCCTTCATGATCCAGTTGCTTCCCCAGAGCCTTAGCTCAGAGTGTTGCTGCACTGGGGACCAAGACTTTAGTACATGAGCCTTTGGGGGACATTCTAGATCAAAATCAACAATGGGCAACTAGGATTTTGAAAGGGATTGTTTAAGTCTGTAAATCAATATATAAACACTCTTTAAATTTTGTATTGTTTTGTATAACTAGATTTTGTGTTTGTGCCTTTAAAAAATTGTTGCAGTGTATTAGTATTAAATTAACCATGAAGAAAATACAAAGGGATTAAAATTGTGTTATTTAAAACACAATATTGTAAAGCTAAATATCTCTACAGCAATTTTTTTGAAGTGTAATAGACTGTGAGTTCTTTTATTACACTGAAAATATTAAATTCCTTCTTTAAGGATCTAAATATTTGCTCATAGCATATAGTCCAGAAATACAGTTGCAAATATCTCATGTGCTCAGGACTACTTTGTTTTGCAAATAGTTTTAAAACATTTTGTAGAGGCTTCTCAGAGGATATATTTCCAAATAGGAAAACATGCACCCACCCCATCCCAAACATAAATGCACCATGACACCTTGGAAAGTTTTCCATGTCCTCTAAAGTTCAAGGTGTTGCCCTACCTCATGTATCAGCAATAAAATGTTCCTCCAAGGAATTGTGCAATAATATGGGAAATCGAGTAGATACACAGGAATATTATACAAATTTCAGTTTGTAGTCAACTTATAAACAGCAGAACATGCCACTGCTTCCCAGTAGTGAACAGCCAAACTGGTTTGGTAGGTGAGCCCTATGACGTTCTTTTTTTACAGCAAAATTTTTTTTACATACAGAGAAATTATCATAAAAAAGGAGTGCCAGAAGAGGTAGCAAACTATGTGAGAGCTTTATAAATAGAGGAAAATTCTCTTATCAAAGAATCCATAGGTCCTTGAGAGTCTTGTTTTTTTTTTTTTTTTTTTTTTTTGCTCTCTTGCTTTTTACTCTTTGCATTTATTTTATTTATTCTAATTAGTTATAAATGACAGCAGAATGCAGTTCAATTCATATTACACAAATAGAGCACAATTTTTCATGTCTCTGGCTGAAGCTCTATTGCTTTTTATGATGAGATTCGTTTTGTTGTTAAAACATTAGCAAAAGCTTGTACATGGGAAAAATTAGACATGTATGAGACATGTATGAGACAGTAAAAACTATGTATTTGTGGTGTACAGCATGATGTGTTGGTATATATACATATTCTAGGAAGACTAAATGCAGCTATTTAGCATAAGTATCACCTCACTTTCCATTTTTTTTTTGTTGTTGTAGTTGGACACAGTACCTTTATTTTTTTATATATTTTTATGTAGTGCTGAGGATCGAACCCAGGGCCTCACATGTGCTAGACAAGCGCTTTACTGCTAAGCCACAACCCCAGCCCCCACTTTTCAATTTTTTATGGTAAATAGCTTGTGTAGTTTTATTTGGTCAGTAAATACCATAATCCATTGGTTCTCAACCTTGGATACTATGCATTGGAGTCCTTCAAGAGCCCCAAGCAGCACACTAGACCAGTTAAACCAGAATCTGACTGGAGTGGCATAGGGTAAGATGGGGTTGCAAAATTTGAATATCAGAATTTCTTTTTTATTTATTTATTTATATATATATATATATATATATATATATATATATATATATTTAGTTGTAGATGGACACAATACCTTTATTTTATTTTTATGTGGTGCTAAGGGTCAAACCCAGTGCCTTCCACATGTGAGGTGAACACTTTACCACTGAACTACACCCCCAGCCTGCCGCAGTCTGGCTGGGCACAAAATCACGAGCCACTCAAGCAGGAACAAACTTTATTTTTGAAACTCCCCGGCAATGCCCCGTACGCTCCCGGGAAAAAAACTGACCGACCCACGCGGCATTCTCCCGGACCAGCAACAGGAAATCCCTCGGACCGGCAACAGGAAATCCCTCCTCCGGAATTCCCTCCTACCGCACTTCCCCAACCAATGGGAAATCTCCAGGAGTCCCGTAGCAGGCCGAGGTGGACAGCAGGGGTCTAATATCCATATGAATGCAGATCTTAACATAATCATCTCATCTCAATGGCTTGCTGGTATCACCTTTCCACCAAAAATGCCATGCATCATACTACTTGGCTATGGCTCTTAGCATCTCCCCCCTTCTGTTTAATTAAGCAACAAGCAATGTGGCTTAGGGACCGTGCCTGTTAGGTTGTCCAGTTCAATATATGGTTCTTACCCGTCATCGGATGAACTGACCTCTAGGCGTCAGCCTCCTGTCTTAGGTTGATACCACTGCAATTGGATCATACCCATCACTGACTACCGTTCCAGCATATAGCCATACTTGTGGATAGGCCTATGCACCAGTGGGGGGGTGAGGTTCTTTGCCTCACCTCTGTTGGCCCCCAAATTTGGCCTTGGTGCCGGTGGGGGGGTGAGGTTCTTTGCCTCACCTCTGTGGGCCCCCAAATTTAGACCATCACTAGTAGAAGGGAGGAGGATACAGAAATGCCATGACACCAAGCCAATTGACGGCTCCTCTGGAAAAATTGCATCACTGGTGACACATCAGCAAAGATACGCCAGCACTACCATAATTCGCTGCATTAACAGATAGTTCACAATGCATACAAGTGATACATAGTCCAGGCAAGTTCTGCAAGCAGTTCAAAGCGGAGGAATCTATCAATATGTCCATTTCCTCCCAAAATAAATCGACTCCTTGATTGAGCATTACTTGTTGAGTTATTATTCATTGATGCATCAGTTTATACAGTTTGTTGTGATAACTATCGAAGAAGCTGTAGTTTGGTTTCATCTTTGTCTTCACCGGCACTGGGATGAAAATAGGAATTCTGACAACGATGCTAAAAAAAAAAATTATGTAACATTCCAACAGATACTAAGAAAACAATTTTCTGAACAATTTACGTTATCCTGAACAGAATTATTAAATATAATGAAAAGGAAAGGTGAAAGTAAACAAACAGATCTGTTAACCTCCTTATTTGTTCACATATTAAAACAATCCTCAACAGCTGTTTACCCAATTTAAATTAAACCATTAAAATCACATGAATAATAAAAAAAAATTCGGATCCATTTATTCATGAGCGCTCCTCATATATGATATATGGACATACGCACATACAACACAAAACAGAAGTGTGCGCACATAACATACAACACATAAGACAATAGTAAAGGCCTTGTAGCTTTACATAGGTGAAATCTCCATTGCAATGTTTAAAAACTCCACAGTCAAAAAATAAAACTGATCAGAAAAACATTAACCTAGGTCGGTATGAGCTCAAAAATAAAATAGAACTTTATGATGTGGGAAAAGACAATAATAAAATAGATATTGATAAAAGCATCCTGGTTAATCACTGTCGCAGATGTAAGAATAGCCAAGCTGGAGCTCTGGATATCAGCTGTTATAGATTTGAGTCAAATCATCTTCTTTTTGGTCTGTAGAAATTGTTTTGGTTAGTCTCTCTGGAATCCAAATCGGCTGTTGTTCTCCCCAACACACAAACAGAACCCTGACTCCAGACAATCACTGGGTCAGGACCTTTCCATTGTCCTGTTAGAATATCCTTCCAAAGTACCTTAGGCTTATGTACATTTTTTGGATACATATGTCTTTCCGCAGCACTAAGCCCTGATGAATCCAAATTTTAAAAGTTTAGAGTAAAAAGGGTTATTTTAAGTTTATCTTTGGGGGATATATACCCCTTTCCAATTCCCTCTTTTTGTTTTAATAAGTACATTTTAAAGTTTGATCAGCTCTTTCAACTATGCCTTGTCCCTGTGGATTGTATGGAATTCCTGTTACGTGAGTAATGCCAAATAATGAGCAAAATTGTTTAAAAGAGGTAGAGGTATAGCCAGGACCATTATCTGTTTTTAACTGTTTTGGAACGCCCACAGTGGCAAAATTTTGTAAGCAATGAGCTATAATATCTTTAGTTTTTTCTCCGGCATGAAGGGAGCCCATCAAAAATCTGGAAGAAGTATCAACTGTAACATGCAAATATTTTAATTTTCCAAGTTCTGGCAAGTGTGTGACGTCCATTTGCCAAATATGGTTAGGTATCAATCCTCTAGGATTGACTCCAAGATTAACTTGTGGTAAAAATGTCACACAATTTTGACATTGTTTTATTATATGTCTGGCTTGTTCCTTAGTTATTTTAAAACGCTTTTGTAAAGTATTAGCATTGACATGGAACCTTTTATGAAAATTTATAGCTTCTTCTATTGTGGAGAAAATATGTATGTCATGTGTAGATTTATCTGCTAATTCATTGCCCAAACTAAGGGCTCCAGGCAATCCTGTATGTGCCCTGATATGTCCTATAAAGAATGGATCTTTTCTGTCCCAGATTAGACTTTGTATAGTGGAAAACAAAGAGAAAACAGTAGAGGAAGGGGAAATCCTACCAGCATCTTCAAGGGATATTATAGCATTAACTACATACTGAGTATCAGAAAATAAATTAAATATAGAATCTTTAAACATCACAAAAGCTTGTAATACTGCATTAAGCTCTACCTTTTGAGCTGATTGTTTGGGTACTAAAAATGTAAAAGTTTAATCAGGGGTAACTACTGCTGCTGTACCATTATTTGACCCATCAGTGAATATATTTGGAGCATTTATGATAGGGTTTTTTTTTTTTGTCATTTTTGGAAAAACTACAGGATGCGAAGACCAAAAAAACAACAAAGGATTAGATGGTAAGTGATTATCAAATGAAACATTAGATTTACACATGATTATTGCCCGAGTATTTAACTCATTAGCTAACTCATCAATTTGATCCATAGTATATGGAATAATAATTTTATTTGGAGAAATCCCAAACACTCCCTTTGCTGCTCTTATTCCTTTGAGTATTAATTGTCCTACAGCCTCAGGATACCTAGTAAGAATAGTGTTAGGAGAATAAGATAAATGTATCCACAATAATGGACCTTCTTGCCAAAATACTCCTGTAGGAATATTTTTTGTTGGTAGTACAATAAATAATAAAGGCAAACTTATATCAATTCTATCCAAATGCATATTTTCCATATATGTTTCAATGATTTTTAATGCCTTTCTTGCTTCAGGCGTTAACATGCGGGGTGAATTTGGATCTGATGGACCTTTTAGGATATCAAATAAAGGTCCCAACTCTCCTGTTGGTATGCCTAGATAAGGCCTTGTCCAATTTATGTCTCCCAATAACTTTTGAAAGTCGTTAAGTGATTTGAGTTGATCTACTTGTATTTGAATTTAGTCAGGGGCCACTGAGGAACCCATACTGGTCTTTCTGATTTCCAAGTAATTTTGATTGTCTCAGTGGCCCTTTCTGAAAACCCAATCCATGTCTATTTATTCCTTGATCTATTTGAATTGGTGCTGTTATACCTTGTTCTTGTTCTCTTAATCTTTTTTCTTTTCTAAAGCCTTGTTTAGCCGTAGTAGTGGGCACATTAGGATTGATGTTATTTGTTAATGTCAAACCTAATTGATCTAGGACATCTCATCCCCATAAATTTATAGGAAGATGATCCAATACATATGGCTGTATAGTTCCTTCACATCCTTCAGGATCCTTCCAATCTAATACCATTGCACTTCTATGGGGATTAGTCGCCACTCCTAGGCCTTGAAGCATTTGAGTGGCTTGTTGTAATGGCCAATGTTTTGGCCATTCTTGACAAGATATGATGCTAAGGTCAGCACCTGTGTCCAGTAGCCCATTAAATTCATGTCCTTGAATATTTAGTTTTAGCATTGGGCAAGAATCTAAATTTAAAGACAGCATAGCCCAATCTACACCTGTGGAGCCTAATCCCCTGGAACCTCTTTCTACATTACGACTGGAAAATTTATCATGCAGGCTGGGTATTATTAATAACTGTGCTATTCTATCTCCGGGTGAAATTACTGATATACCTCTTGGAGAACTAGCTATAATTTTTATTTCACCTACATAATCAGGATCAATTTCCCCAGGACTTAACCATAAGTCCTTTTAGTGTAGAAGAACTGCGTCCCAATAATAAGCCTACTGTTCCTTGGGGAAGAGGTCCTTTTACTCCTGTGGGAATAATTTGAACTCCCATCTCTGGAGTTAGTACTGCTCTGGCGGAGGCGCAGATGTCCAACCCTGCGCTCCCTCTAGTTTGTCTGATGAGGGATTTAATGGATAATGTGTCCTGGGCACTACCCTGATGGTATTGCTGGGTTCCTCCATTGCCCCGTATATTTGTGGTTGTGGGCCCCGAGCATTGGGTCCCCCAGTCCGTTTTTTGGCAATGGAGCCTGATGCCTTTCTCCACGATATCGTGGGTAAACACTTGGTCCTTGTCCATTTTTTGATAACGGAATACCCTCTATGGTGGTTTGAGAACGGCATTCATTAGCCCAATGTCTCCCTCTACGGCATCGTGGGCAAATACCCAGTATTCTATTCCTTTGATACCTAGCTTTGTTAAACCCTCCTCCTATGGGGCAACTCCTTTTAAAATGTCCTGTTTGTTCACAATTGTAGCACGTTTTTGGCCTGGCATCTAAAGCCTGTTGTACTGCAGCTGCCAAGACTTGCCCTTGTTCATTAATGTCTCTACATAATTTAATATATGTGTTTAAATCTTCGTGTCTCCATGGTCTAATGACCTCTCTGCAGCAACGATTTGTTTGGTCATAAGCCAGTTGTTTTATTAATGGCATTGCTTGTTCTGTATCCCCAAAAATTCTGGAAGCTGTTTGAATAAGCCTATCTACAAATTCAGCATAAGGTTCATTAGTTCCTTGTATTACCTTAGATAATTGTCCTTGTAAATCTCCATGCCCCTGTAAAGTTTTCCATGCCCTAACCGCATCTACAGCAATTTGTGCGTATACACCAGGATCATATTCAGTTTGTTGCTGTTGACCCTCATAAGGTCCTTTTCCTAACAACATATCTAGATTTCTTTGAGGGTAACCGGCTGCTGCATTTCGCCTAGCTGTCTCCGTGCAAAATTCCTCATTGGCAACCTTCCATAACAAATATTGTCCTCCATTTAGCACAGATCGACACATATTAGCCCAATCTGCTGGCGTCATGTCCAAGTTGGTAATAGATTCGACCATGCTTATGGTGAAGGGTGCTTGTGGACCATAGGTTGTTACAGCCTCCTTTAATTGCTTCACTGTTTTGAAATCTAAAGCACAGTGAATTCATTGCCCTCCTGCCTGCTCACGTACAGGGCATGCTAATCTTTGAGGTCCTGCCTCAGGATTCCGTCTATCAACTACGGGGGTTGAGGGCCACTCAGCTGTCTCTATAGATGGAGCTGTTGGTTGAATTATGCCCTTTGGTGATAGAACGGAGTTAGTAGCAGCCTCCTGTTGTAGCTCCCCCCATGATGGTTGTTTTTCTTCTACGCTTTCTTCCTTTAAATTTTGTTCCTCTATCTGACTTGCTCGAGAGACCTTCTCTTTTGCTTGACCTAACATGTTTTCTACCATAGTCTGGACCTCTAACAATTTACTTAACAGTCTTTCGGTTTGTTTTTTACTAATTTCTAATCTACTATAAAGGTAACGCAACCCAATGAGATAACATAAAACAAAACCGAAACAGAATGAAACAAAAACGGAACAAAAAATCGTTGTATCAATTTTCTCTTTCTCAGGGCCGAACAACTTCAAACCTTGAGCCAACCATTTTTCCCAGTTTGCCTGAGAAAGGTCTAGGGATAGGCAGCTTGAAACAAAAACAAAATAAATCAAAACAAGAACACATTGTTTTTTGAAATGGTCACCCATTCTCTCGCCTTCCCTCAGGGGCGAGCAATTTTACTCACCTCCAAGCTTCAGGCGTTCCCCGTACGGGCCACCAATTGCCGCAGTCTGGCTGGGCACAAAATCACGAGCCACTCAAGCAGGAACAAACTTTATTTTTGAAACTCCCCGCCAATCCCCCATACGCTCCCAGGAAAAAACCGACCGACCCATGCGGCATTCTCCCGGACCGGCAACAGGAAATCCCTCCTCCGGAATTCCTTCCTCCCGCACTTCCCCAACCAATGGGAACTCTTCCAGGAGTCCCGTAGCAGGCCGAGGTGGACAGCAGGGGTCTAATATCCATATGAATGCAGATCTTAACATAATCATCTCATCTCATTGGCTTGCTGGCGTCACCTTTCAACCAAAAATGCCATGTATCATACTACTTGGCTATGGCTCTTAGCACCAACCCAGATATCAGAATTTCTTAAAGCTCCCTGGAAAATCCACCATGCTTCCAACAATGAGAACCACTGCCATAGACAATTGAAAATGCAAGTGAGAGACTGAGCTCAGGAAAATATAATTAATCTGAAGTGGCAATTAAAGTCATGCTCCCTGAACTGTATATTCAGCTTAATAAAAAAAAACAACTTTATTTTATTTATTTATTTATTATATGGTGCTGAAGATCGAACCAGTGCCTCACATAGGCTAGGCAAGCGTTCTGCCACTGAGCCACAACCCGAGCCCCAGTATGCCACTTTTTTTTAATTAGTTTTTTCTTTTGGTGCTGGGAATTGAATCAAGAGCCTTGTACATACTGAGCACATGCTCTACCACTGAACTATATACCCCTAGAACCTGTATGCCAAGTGTCTGTCTTTTTTTTTAACTGACAAATAAAAACTATGTATATTTGTGGTGTGCAACATGATATTTTGGTATGTATACATACTCTAGGAAGACTAAATGAAGCTATTTAACATAGTATTACTTCACTTTTCAATTTTTTTAATTTTTTTTTTAGTCATAGATGGGCATACTACCTTTTTTTTTTTTTTTTTTAATGTGGTGCTGAAGATCAAACCCAGCTCCTCATATGTGCAAGGCCATGAGCCACAACCCCAGCCCTACTTTTCAAATGTTTATGGTAAATAGCTTGTGTAGTTTTATTCAGTCAACAAATTCCATAATCCATTGGTTCTCAACCTTGGATACTATGCACTGAAATCCTTTAATATCAACAGTAAAAACTTCCCTGGAATTATCAGAACATAATGATTTGCTATTTGTCTTTTTCTGTGACCAATAATAAAAGATTATCTAATCACCAGAACTCCAGAATTTGATAGTAAGGTCAATTATGTATACTCCCATATAATTTGACTTTTTTTATGGTGGGGGGAAATCTACTGCTAAAAAAAATTAAGTCTGTAAGCCACTAGTTTATTGAAAAAAGGACTGACTTGGGAATTTGGGAACTTCTCGCTGGATGTGGTGGTGCATGGTTGTAATCCCAGCAATTTAGGAAGCAGAGGCAAGAGGATCACAAGTTGAAGGCCAGCCTCAGCAACTTTGCAAGACCTTGTCTCAAAATTAAAAATTTTTTAAAGGACTGGTGATTTAGCTCAGTGATAAAGTGTCCCTGGGTTCAACCCCTAGTATCCTTGCCCCCCCCCCAAAAAAAAGGGGGGTTGAGGGAGAGTTTGAGAACTTCTCCTCTTGAGTTAGTTCTGCTGTTACTTTGAACCAACATATTTAAATTATACTTTATAAAGTAAGGTCATTGATCTGGAGGTGATCACCAAATTATTTACCAAACAAGTTGGATTGCTTACTGTGCTCTAGGCAAGGACACAGGATGAACAGAATGTAGACCATGTCCTTGAAAAGTTTGAAGAATTCAGGCACATGTGCAGAATATGTAAATGTAGCCATGGGTAAATGTGCAGGGAATTAAGGAAATAGACGTACTCCACTTGCTTTCAATATTGGGATAAACACTCATTGCCTATTCAGCAATGATTCCTTCAAAGCTACCTTTGAAGCTGAGGCATGAACATGTGACCCATTGCTGGTAGGTAAGACCAGAGAAGACTGAGGAAGTTTTCCTTGTAAAAGTTGACAATTGAGAAAGTACCCTTCTTTCCTTCCTGTCTTATTTCATGGAGACAGACAATTGGCACTATAGAGGCCATCTTGAGACTTTGAAAACTTTAGAACAAAGGATTTCATGCTGGAGCAGCCAAAAAGAAACGTGGAAAGAGCCTGGATTCTTCATTTCAACATTGAGCTGCTAAACCCTAGAACCTTGTTATTGAGATACTAAACATCCTTACTGGTTGAATCCTTGCTGCTTTAAGAGCATTCTGTGGATAAGCAGTGTCAGCATCATCTGGGAGGTTATGGTTAGGAATGCAGAATCTCCCACCCCACTTCAGACCTGCTGTGTCAGAATTTGCACTTTAATCAGTCACCAGGTTACTGCAGTGCACATTCATGCTTGGGAGGCACAAGTTTAAACTACTTTTAATTGAGCATTCTGTTAATATTCACTTAATTCAGCCCTACTAACCCAAACACATTTTGGATTGACCTAGTGCCATTTTTTTTTTTTAAGTAAGAAGATACCTAACCCGAAAGACTTGAAGATGTAGAGTTGCAAAAAATCATTATTCTCACTATAACTTAATAGTCACATGTGGGAGATGCCCAGCACAGATAACCTTCTTAGTGTCCATTGATGCTTAGAGGCACAGTGATCAAGAGTTTCAGAATACCACTCAGAACATATGGGAATTTCTTTGTAAGTAGATATTAAATTTCTAGAGTCATGATTGCTTCTACCATTCCTCAAGTGACTATGGCAATTTGTTGCTTAAGAAGAAGACATTGGGGCTGGGGTTGTGGCTCAGCAGTAGAACGCTCACCTAGCACGTGCGAGGCCCTGGGTTTGATCCTCAGCACCACATAAAAATAAACAAACAAAATAAAGGTATTGTGTCCAACTACAACTGAAAAAAAATAAATTAAAAAAAAAAAAACAAGACATTGGATTTTTTTTAAAGTGTTGTGGGTTTTACTTATTTATTTATTGAGTCAGTATTTATAAAGCAACTCATAATTACTCTAAAAAGAGCCAATTTTTATTTCCTCAGGTGGGAAAATTTCTGTTATCTTTTCTTTCTAAGGTATTGTCCTGGAAATTCAATAAATCTGCATCAAAAATTAAACAAAATCACTGGATGTTAATCTTGACTTTTCCTTCAACTTTGGTTGTGTATACTTTTAATAATATTTGTTGGAAGAAAGGTAAAGTGGTAATGAGTTAAATAACTATAGTAGTGAAATTAATAAAATGTTTTTATTTTACAGGAAAAATATTTATCCCCAAACAGAAACCTGTACAGACTTTGACAGAGGAAAGTGTATCTGTTGATCCAGAATTAGAAGAAGCTTTGATGAGTGCTTCTGATACAGAATTGTGTGACCTTGCAGGTATCCCTAAAAAAAATTTGTGAATGAGTACCTGGGATGGGGAGAGACCAAAGGATATACCAGTATCCATCCTACAAATGCTTGCTTTGCCTAACAACCTGCTAAAGATGAGTAGCCATATATTTGGCTTTGTATTTCACACAGCAATCTGACATGCAGGTTTCTTTAAATATTCTCAATAGTGAAGTGTTTACACTAAAAGGATTTATTTTATATTTGACACTTCTCCTTTGTTGCCGTACTTGAAAGTTTTGATAAAAATCTTTCATCACCGTTTGCTGGGCTAGAAGCTGTCCTATCTGAAAACTGAAAGAGTCTTCAAGGGTCGATTGCTGCCCCATTTTATCAGAAGACCTAGAGATAGGTCACTGGAAAGCAAGTGGATCAGTCATTTCTGAATTTTACTTGCCACTTTGCTAACTTTTCTAAAGTGTATATGGAGCACTCCAAACTTTCTTATTATTTTCATTATTGTGAATGTCTTATATAGACGAGTGAAATCTCTGCCGTTTTTCTCAACAGAAAAATGTGACACATGGGTAGATCTTAGTACCAAATAACCCCAAGAACTAACATGTTTGAAAGTAGTAATGATGGTTCTTTGGGAAGGACCTTGGAAGAGGAAAGTTGAAGTGTGGTGTCACAGAGCATGCGCTGTATTCCTTGAGGGACTGAGGACTGGTGGATTTGTAGATGTACATTTGTAAGAGTGAAATGGGTCAGGGCATACTGAAACTTCTGCCTTATTTGTACAAAAAAGGCATCAAAAATTAAACTTATTTCCTGAGGGATGCTACTTTATTCTTTGAGAATTTAATAGTATTCTAATCTTAACTAGAATGCAAATGTAATTTAAATGACATGAATTTAACAAATATAAAAATAGCAGAGGGACTGGGGTTGTAGCTCAGTGGTAGAGTGCATGCCTACCATGTGTGAGGCACTGGGTTTGATTCTCAGCATCACATATAAATAAAAGTAAAGGTCCATTGACAACTTAAAAAAATTAAAAAATAGCAGAGATAAGGTGAAACCTGTCTTTTATAGCATTATGTTCCTCGAAGCCTTATTGAGATAAATTGATCAATTTTCTTTTTTAGCCACCAGATGGAGCTAAGCACTGGTTTACCTTAAATATGGTTAGGCTGACTTCAGCTGTGAATCTGAATTTTAAAGTGTGGGCTAATCTTAAATTCAGAAATAGGAAGGAAAATAACAAGGGTATTTGTGAGGATGAGATTGTAGGTGATTTTTAATCACATTATCTCCTCTTTTACTGTAAAATTTGCATTTAGTTAGTAAAAAAGTGTCTGGAGCATGTTAAAGTTATTGATAACAATTTTTGGTTGCAAGCCAGGTACATTGGTGCAAACCTATAGTTCCACCTACTTGGGAGACTGAGGCACGAGAATCACTTGAACCCAAGAGACTAGCCTGGACAACAGAGCAGGACTCTGTCTCGAGGTGGGAGGGGAGTTTAAAGCAGATGGAAATAAAGCCTAATTCTCTTTTCCTATATTTACAGCTATTCTTGGGATGCATAATTTGATAACAAATACACAATTTTGTGATATAGTGGGAAGTAGTAATGGTGTTGATAAAGGACATTTTTCAAGTGAGTACTTAAAATATTTTGTGAATTCCAATCCTTTACTAAATATATTGTTTTCTTCATGTATTAGTCTTAGTATTTATATACCAAATATTGTATATATGTACTTGAAATAAAATTTCAGTTTGATGATATTACAAAGAAAGCCATTGAAAATAAAGTAATAAATACTTTTTGCTTAATTTGTTAGCAAATGTACTAGGAACTGCTGTTATCTCAGTAAATAATATTAATAGTAAGCAATATAAAACTTAGTATGCAAGACCCTGGAATCAATTCCCAGAACCTCAAAAAAAAAAAAAAAAACTAGTTAGACTTAGTTTTTATTGATATGTTATCATTGTTATTGCTGATTTCTAAGAAATTCAAAGCAGTTCAAAGAATCTGTGTTATAAAATCAGATTCAGGAGAAACCACAAAAATATTCAGCCCCTAAGCCTTTCAGTCTGGTTCTAAATATTAAATGGTTTTTTAAAACATTTTTTTAATAAATATTTTTTAAAAATTTTAAAAATACATTGTTAAAGTGTTTTTAAATTCTTAAGGCAATACATGATTTGTAGCACGTTTAAATAGTGTATAAGGATAAGAAGTAAAAATATCTCCATCCACAGTCATTGTGCCCACTACTCCTCCACCACCATCCTGTTAACAATTTGATATATAACCTTCTAGACTTTACTGTTTATACAAATCTATATGTGTTATATATAATATAAATTGTTTGGGGGGAGTTGTTTGAATTTTTTTAAAGTGATATATTATAAATATTCCTTGCACCTTACTGTAATAATGCTATTGGCTAATTTTTTTTCGGTGTTTTCTGTGGCCATGTTTTTTGGGCACAGTTTCTGAATGTGGATTATTCTCAATCCTTACAACAGTTCTGTGAAATAAGTATTATTATTGTTGTTGTTGTTATTATCTTTAATTTGCATGTGAGGGAGCTAGGATTTAGAATGAAGACTTAAGGAGCCTCACTGTCACACAAAAATCAGTAGTTTTAACACATGCTGTGGAGTAAATCACTCAGCAATGTACCATGTTTCCTGGTTAGTATATATAAATATACCTCATTCTGACATCTTCACAACATTGTTTTATAATGGTCTATAATATGGCCATCCTCCCCAGTTTAAATTTAACTTTTTCTTTAAGAAATGTTTTAATATACATAAAAGAAAAAAAGAATAATGTATTCATCTCCTAGGTTCAGCTGTATTTTAACATTTTGCCAACCTTGTTTCATCTACCTTCTGCCTCACTTCCAACTTAATCCACTTTTTTTTCTTAAGTATTTTAAAGCCAATCCTGTTCACTTATGTTACTTCATCCGTAAATATTTTCCATATGTGTCTCTTACAAATAAAGAAGCCTTTTTTTTTTTTTTTTTTTTTTTTGCGGGGGGCGGTGGGGGGTACCAGGGATTGAACTCAGGGGCACTCTGAGCCACATCCCCAGCCCTATGTTTGTATTTTATTTAGAGACAGGGTCTCACTGAGTTACTTAGCACCTCCCTGTGGCTGAGGCTGGCTTTGATCCTCCAGTCTCAGCCCCAACAAGCCTAGCCAAGTCATTTCTTTTTAACAGCCACATGCCATTGTTAAACTTAAAAATGAATAATTTTTTCATATCTCCAAAATCCATTGCAAGTCCAGATTTTCCATGTTCTTTCAAAAAAGTCATTTCATGCTTGGTCCAAATAAGGGTTACACATTGCATTTGGTTATTTGATTTTCCAGTCTCTCTTAATTTCTTAACAGTTCTCCTCAACTGGCTCTTCCCACCCACTTTTTCATGTCATTTATTTCTTGAAGAAACTGGATTTCATTCAAGTAAAAATGTCTACATCCTCGATTCAGCTGATTGCAACCCCATGATGTTACCTTTCGTGTCTCCTTTGTTTCTATTCAGTCTAGTGGCTTGATCAGATTCAGCTGCAGGGCTTTGTTTTGTTTTTTTAAGAATGCCTCACAGTTGGTGATTGAATCACATTAAGAAGCTTATCAAGCTAGCTATGGTGGCATATGCATGTAATCCCAGCCACTTGGGAGGCTGAGGCAGGAGGATCACAAGTTCAAAACTAGCCTCAGCAGCCTCAGGAAGGCCCTAAGCAACTTAGTGAAACTCTGTCTCTAAATGAAAAATAAAAAGGGCTGGGGATTGGCTCAGTAGTTAAGCCTCCCTGTGTTCAATCCTTTGTACCAAAAAAGAAAGAAAGAAACAGCAGTAGCAGCTTATCAAGACTGATCCTCATCTTTGGGGAACTTGTTAAGATTGATCAGTAGATTCAGATGTTGGTAATCAGATCATCTGTGTAAAGCTCCTTATTTACCTAATGATTTCAGCATCCCATTGGCCAGATCCCTTGTTTCATTAAGGGGCAGGGCTCTTTAAATAAACATATTTTGTTGAATGGGAAAAGAAATCCTTTGGTTTTATAAAATATAGAACACACTAAATTTTCCATTCAGTGAGAAAGAACTTCCCCATCTCCCTTGATTTGCTATCTTGAAGAAGACTGTCTTGATGAATTTAAATGAGAAAGAGCCTACTCTTCCCTTGGTGTTTGTATTTAATAATATCTTATTTCAGCTTTATATGTATATGTCAACACACAAAGGTTCTTTTAGGAATTATGGAGAAGGAACTCTTAAATCTATTCTGTTAAGTATGTGTGTGTGCATGTGTGAAAGAGAGAGACGGGTGTGTGTTACCAAGTAACTGTGTGAATCCATTCTCAATCCGTCAACTTGTGCTCTTTTCGTTGTTTACTACAGATGTAGTGAAAGGTGAAAAGATTCTTCCAGCATTTGATGAGCCACCAAATCCAACCAACGTTGAAGAGAGTTTAAAGAGAATTAAAGAAAACGATGCTCATCTTGTTGAAGTTAATTTGAATAACATAAAGGTAAGTGTGTTAAGCAGACCATAAAGTTGTTTTGTATTGCTTTGAATTAGTTGAACCTAGGATAACAGTGGGGTAGTTTTGATATAGTAGTCTGATTCTACTTTAAGGTAAAGTTTTTGCTCATGAGCATGTAGTAATATAGGTTCCTTCAAATTTTGGAAATTAAGGTATTATATAATAGCGTTTTTTACTTACTTTTAAAAGAGTTTATTATATAAAGTGTAAGCCCTAAAAACTCTCTGTAAATCTCTCTGACCTTTAAAGTACTGCCTTCTTTGAAGAACTTCAGTCTTTGGGGTTTTGTTTGTTTTGTGGCACTGGTCATTGAACCCAGGCCCTTTTGCATAGAAGGCAAATGCTCTACCTTTGAGCTATGTCCCCAGCTCTTTTATTGTTTTTTAAATTAGTTTCTTTTTGTTGTTTGTTTGTTTTTGGACTGGTGATTGAACTCAGGGGCACTTGACCACTGAGCCACATCCCCAGCCCTATTTTGTATTTTATTTAGAGACAGGGTCTCACTGAGTTGCTTAGCACCTTGCTTTTGCTGAGGCTGGCTTTGAACTTGCAGTCCTCCTGCCTCAGCCTCCCGAGCTTCTGGTATTACACGCATGCGCCACCACATCTTGCCAAATTAAATTTTTTTAAGGTGTTGTTTGTATGTGGTAAAATTCTCCCTTTTAGTATACAGTTCTGAGTTTTGACAAATATACACAGTTGTATGACCATTGCCAAAGTAAAGATAAAAAACATGTCTGTTACCCCAGAAGTTCCTCATACCCCTTTGCCCCTTTGTAGTCATTCTCTTCCCCACAACTCACCCCTGACAACCACCAATCTATTTTCTTTCTCCATAATTCTGTATTTTCCAGAATGTCATGTAAAAAGAATCATACAGAATGTAGCCTTTTGAGTCTGGCTTTCTCATTTGGCATAATGTATTTGAGATTTGCCTGTTGTTGCAGGTATCAGGATTTTGTTCCTTTATTGCTGAGTAGCGTTCCATCCTGTGGATATGCTACAGTGTGTTTATCCATATTGGTTGCTTCTAATTGGGGATGATTACATATAAAACTACAGTACAAGTTCTCATGTGAACATATGTTTTTATTTCTCTTGGGTAAATAATCTAGAAATGGGTTTTCTGAGATTTTATTGGTTTTTAAACAATGCAACTCTTCCTTGGAGTAAGGAAAGAAGAAATGAGTTAGGAGGAAAGAAGGTCTTGGAGAAAATGAATATCCTTATTGATCACTAATTGTCTGGGTTTTTTTTTTTAAATTCACTCCCTGTATCTCTTTGTTTCTAAGTAAAGATTAATGATCTGAAAACTGCAAGACTATAGGGACTTGGCATCTTGATTGCCCACCAGAATAATCAGTGCTTTCCATATTTTCCTCCTTTAGGTAGTATAGGGTTAATCTCTCCTAAGTCTGTAAACTAAGCAACTGAGAATTGTATGTCATCTGCCTCAGGAATCATACTCAGTGGAGGCAGACTTCATATCTCTCTTCTTAGAGAAAAGTGGTTCCATTTTGGACAATTAGGGGTTGGTTTCATATACTAAAACAATTAAAAGTAGAATGGTGAGTTTCTTTTAACTGAAGTGCTAGAGAAATAGTGGTATGTTTCTGCAAATGCACCAATATAGAGAATCACATAGATATTGAGGACATTGCTATTTTTCATTTATAAACTTGTTATTATAATTTCTGAGTATCTTTTAAAACAGAAAGTAAGTACAGGTATATTTAATTAATGGACTGAATTTAAAAACTAAAATGAAATATGTTACATGTTATTGTCTTTCAAGAATATCCCAATTCCAACCCTAAAAGACTTTGCAAAGGCTTTGGAAACCAATACACATGTGAAATATTTCAGTCTTGCAGCCACCCGAAGCAATGATCCTGTTGCTGTTGTAAGTACACTACTATTAAGAATATTGAAATAATGCATGCATACCTGGATATGTTACAATGAGGTCAAACTGATTTTTTAAACAAGATTTAGTCCCTTTTTTCAATTGATGTTTAAGCTCACTATTAGGCAATTCATTATTTACTACCTTTTTGTGTTTATTTTTTCCTGCATTTCTTTTTTTTTAAGAGAGAGAATTTTTTTTTTTTTTTTAGTTTTCAGTAGACACAACATCTTTATTTGTATGTGGTGCTGAGGATCGAACCCAGGGCCCTGCACATTCTAGGCGAGCGCACTACAGCTTGAGCCACATCCCTAGCCCTTTCCTACATTTCTTTCTATGAACTTTTTAAAACATAAATGGGGATTGGGGTATAACTCAGTGGTAGAGTGCTTGCTTGATGTGTGCAAGGCTCTGTGTTTGATCCCCAGCACTGTGAAAACAAAAACATAAATGGAATTATGCAATATATACTATTCTGTAACATGATTTTTCACTCAACATTTATCTTAGAGATCTTTTCATACCAGCACATAAAAACCTAATATATTCTTTTAACATCTGCAGAGGATTTCATATATGGTTCTGTAGTTTTAGACTTTTGTAGTTTTTTATTTTATTTATTTTTAATGTTTTTGCTTTTTCTCTGTGGAAATGATCATGTGGCTTTTGTTCTTTATTAATATGATACATTAACACTAATGATTTTTGTATGTTAAGTCAGCCTTGCATTCCTGAGATAAATCCCTGGTCATGGTATGAACCTTTTCCTTCACTTTGCTTTGGGAATTTCACTTCCTTCGGTTCTCTTCTAACCTCACTAAGTGATTTCAGCTCCCTACACAAGGTTCCTCCTCATCTCCCCAACCTTTAAACATTGGAATTAGTCCAGGCCTTCATCCTTCTTTTCTCTGTCTGCACCTTCCTAGGTGATCTCATTCCATTTCATCCATGTATGCTAACTATGTATGCTGATGACTCCCAGTGTTACTATCTCCAGTTTGTACCTCTCTCCTGAACTCCTTACATATGCTCACCTTCCTACTCAACAGCTTTACTTGGATATTTAATAGACACCTACATCAAACTCCCAAACCAAACTCCTGACTCACAATCTTTTCTACTTAAATAGCAACTTTGATCTATTTCTCAGGCAAAACAAAGGAATCATCTTTGACATCCCTTTCTGACAGTCTTAAAAACACATTCAGTACCATCTTCAAAATGTTTCTAGAATTCAACCAATTTCTTTTATTTAATTAATTATTTATTTTATTTGGTGCTAGGGATTTAACCTAGGGGCACTTTACCACTGAGCTACATCCCTTTTTTTTGTTTTGTTTTTTGGTATTAGGGATTGAATACAGAATCACTCGACCACTGAGCCACATCCCTAGCCCTGTTTTGTATTTTATTAGAGACAGGGTCTCACTGAGTTGCTTAGTGCCTTGCTAAATTGCTGAGGCTAGCTTTGAACCCGTGATCCTCCAGCCTTCACCTCCTGAGCCTCTGGGATTATAGGTGTGAGCCACCGTGCCTGGCCCCAGACTTTTTTGTTTTTTTTTTTATTTTTATTTATTTTTATATTTATTTTTTAGTTATAGGATGGACACAATATCTTTTTATTTTATGTGGTGCTGAGGATCAGACCCAGTGCCTCATACATGCTAGGAGAAGCGCTCTACCTCTAAGCCACAACCCTAGCCTCTATTTTTTTTTATTTTTGAAACAGGGTCTTGCTATTGCTTAGGGCCTTGCCAAGTTGCTGAGGCTGGAAGTGGTTGGATTCTAGCCGGCCTGGTGGCACACACCTGCAATCCCTCCAAAATTGCTGCTATTACAGACATGCACCTCCATGTTTAGCTAGACTCTAACCACTTTTTAACCATTTTCATTAATTACTATGCCCTAATCCAAGCCACCATCTTCTCTCACTGGGACTCCTGCAGGAGCCTCCTAGTGAGCTACCTTCTGTCTTACCCAGTGCAAAGTCAGTTTTTTACACAGCATCAGAATTTGATGATTTTACTTGAGTTAGATCATTACATATGTATGTACATATATTATTATGTGTATATGTATCAGATTATTGTGTGTTTATATATAAGGGATTGAACTCAGGATCAATCCCCGAGACATACACACACACACACACAGAAACACTGAGCAGAATGACTAGCATTGCCTCATATCATGAGAGAAATTTAATGGAAGCAGAGTAAAGACAGTATTCCTTGAGGAATTTAATATTTAGTTAGTTCTTTCTTCTCCATAGTCTTAGCTCTTTCAGTTCTAGTTATCCGTGATCTTTTTTGGTCTTCTGCCTTGGAAATTAATTTAGTCTATAATTTCTTCTCAGTTTGGCTTCACAGTGATTCAGCTGCAGCAGGACCCAGCTGCAGTAAGAGAAGATGAAATTATTTCTACACAGAAACTGAGAGAAAGCTTTGGAAACTTAGGAGAAAGAAGCATGAAATAACATATAAATAAACATGAGAATGTAAATAGGAGTAGAAAATTACATGTGACCAAAAAAACCTAAAGATTATAACAGGGTACATGTGACAAGTAGAAAACATGTGAAACCTCTACAATATTGTGTCAGGCTGAAACAATCTAAAGAGAAACATTAAGGCAGTTATGTTAATTTATGTATTTATTTATGGAATGTGCAGCATGTAATAGGTGCTATCAAATTTTAATCTCCAAATATTTTCTTGAATTTCTAGGCTTTTGCAGATATGCTGAAAGTAAACAAAACTTTGAAGAGCTTAAATATGGAGTCCAACTTCATTACAGGAGCTGGGGTTCTGGCACTGATTGATGGTTTAAGAGATAATGAGACCCTGGCAGAGCTTAAAATTGACAATCAGGTCAGTGTTGTACAATAGCTACAGCCCACACTGTGTAGGGCTTGGGACCTGGGCAGGGAAAGCAGGGGGTGGAAGAGGTGGGGGGAAGGGGGACTAAAGGGGATGAGAGGACATTTGGAGCACCCAGAATATTAACTTAATGTATTTGAAGATGTGTACCAAGCAACTTTCCCTGTGTCATTTTAAGAGAATTGAGATGGCTGCCTATTTTGAACTGAAAGGGCTCATACATGTGACAGTCTGTCCTCCTTTTTTTTTTTTTTTAGCTCTCTGGTAGCAAGATCAACATTGTAGATTTTTATGTTTATAATGTGTCACAATCTCAAACACATAGTAGACTAATGGAATAGGTTAAATGAAAGAACAGTGCCAGACATGGTGGCACATACTTTATAATCCCAGCTACTCAGCAGACTGAGGCAGGAGGATCATGAGTTCAAGGCTAACCTCAGGAAATTAGACCCCATTTCAAAATGAAAAAAAAAAAAAAAACTGGGAATGTCGCTCAGTGGTAGAGCGGGTTCAGTCCACAGTACTGTTAAAAAACAAAACAAAACTTCCAATATCTAGTTACCCTGAGGGCACAGTCTGTCTGGCTAAGTAAGTACAGTCATGGTACTTAACATAATGCTGGGGTCACCCACATCCAGACGAACTTTTAAAGAGGCAGAGAGAATTATACATGTTAGAAATGCTTCCATCCAGGGTGGTTACTAATTTTTTTTAATTTGAAAAATAACTGTCCAAAAAAGAAAACCCATACCTATGAGCAATCACTCACATTCATTGCTTCTACCAGTGCCTGGAAACTGGTAATAAGGTTTCAATGAAATTATGTAATATGTGACTTTCTATGACTGTTTTTTTTTGACCTACCATCATAATGTTCTGAAGGTTCATCCATGCTATAGCATGTATCAGTACTCCTTTCCTTTTGATGGGTGAATAATATTCTATAAAAACAATGCCACTATGACCATTCATGTAAAAATTTTTGTGTGAACTTGAGTTTCATTTCTTTTGGGCACATACCTAGGAGTAGAATTGCTTCATAGTATGGTTATTCTGTTTAAATTCTTGAGCATTTGCCAAATGGTTTTCCATGACAGCTGTAGAATTTTATATTCCTACCAAAAATGCAGAGGGGACCCTCAGTTTTTCCCACATTCTTCTTGCTGTTGTCTTTTTTTTTTTTTTTAACAGGGTCATGCTATGTTGCCCAGGTTTGTCTCAAACTTCTGGGAGCTTTAAGTAGTCCTCCTGCCTCAGCCTCCTTTGTACCTGGGACTATAGGTACATAGCACCACACCATGTGCTTATCCTTTTTTTCCCCCATCATTCTCTTCTTCATGGACATGAGGTGGTGTCTCATTATGGAATGTACTTTTTTTTTTTTATGTCTGTATGATCATATATTGATCTTTTAAAATTTTGTTTCTTACTGAGTGTACTGGTGCATGCTTGTAATCCGATATTCAGGAGACTCGAGGCAGGAGAATCATAAGTTTGAGGCAAGCTATGGCAATTTAGACCCTGTCTCAGAATAAAAAAATAAAAATTAGGGCTGGAGGTATACTGAAAAAAAAAAAAACTTTTTTTTTTTGTTTGTTTGTTTCTATGTTCATTGTAGGAATTGGAAAATTTAAAGAGACCAGCTATTAACATGTGTTTGAATATCTTAGTCTTGATTTACTTGAGAAAAATTTTGACCTAGTTTCTTAATACTAATATTCATTTCTAATTCTTCCAGAGGCAACAGTTGGGAACAGCTGTAGAACTGGAAATAGCCAAGATGCTTGAGGAAAATGCAAATATCCTTAAATTTGGGTATCAGTTTACACAGCAAGGACCCCGAACCAGGGCAGCTAATGCTATAACAAAAAACAACGACTTAGGTAAGACATTTGAAGTGTCAAATCAAGTTTCTGAATTATATTATTAAGCTAATAGATTGGGGGAACATCTATTTTACTTCTAAAATAAATTTTGACAGAGAAATTACTGGTTCTTTGTTTCTAAAATCTACACAGTCCTTTTTGTACTGATTGAGTTAAAGTTTAGCTAGGTTGTGGTGATCATTGTGTTGGTGATAAGCCAATTTTCTGTGACAAATATTTTATAGCTTTAAGGAAATTTTCTATAAAACAAATATTTTGTTCTCATTTACAAATATTTCAGTACAGTCAAGGTTCTTGTCCTTTTTATAGAACAGATCCAGATGGAAATTCAGTTTTAGATGATGAAATAAAGAATAGTTATAGTTTTACCCCAAGCTGTAAAGTCACTGATACATAAATGCTGCACTTGGTGGTCTCCCGAACATGACACCATTTTTTTTCCCACTTCACACAGCTAGAACAGCAGTCTCCCTTTCTTTCATGTTTCTGTTGAGCTGCTGAGTCTTGTGACTTATGTTTGAAATAAACTTTCCAGCCACAGCTGAATTAAGAAGAATATGTTGCTCAAAATTTGTTTGTACATGTTTCCAAAAAGTGACTCTTCTTTTAAGTTATGATATGTGGTATTAAAGTATTTTAAAAGATGCATTTTAGAAAGAATTAAAATAGACTTCTCAAAAGGAGTTAAATTTCAAAGTGATGTAGTTTTGTTAAACTTCAGCCATATTCGAGTTTGCTGCCTTTTAAAGTTTCTGGAGCAGAAAAAAATACAGTTCCATTTCTTTAATCCATATCACCAAGAAAAGCAAGAACATTTGGGCTGGGGTTGTGGCTCAGCAGTAGAGCGCTTGCCTACCACATGCAAGGCTCTAGGTTCGATCCTCAGCACCACAAATAAATGAATGAATGAAGGTAGGTATTTTGCCCAACTACAATTAAAAAATAAATATATTTTTTAAAAAAATAAAAACATTCAAACCCTTCTGTCCTTTGTATTTCCTATAGGAAATTTTGGCCACTTGGACTTTTTAAAAAATGGCTTTGTTTTGGTGGATTGTCAATTCTAGATGTAGTTTGCAAACTCATACTAAAATTGTTTTAGTATTGGTTCACAAGTTTCCATTTTTTTCTCCAGGTATTTAATTTGATTTTGCTAGAGCAGTGTAGTCTGGCTGAACTTCATAAATAATTGAAGACCTTTAAAAACATGCAGATTTTCGGCTTTCCTTCTTTTAGGGAAATAAAGGACTTGTCATTCAGATGCTTAATAACTATTCCAACTTGGGCTGGGGATGTGGCTCAAGCGGTAGCGCGCTCACCTGGCATGCGTGCGGCCCGGGTTCGATCCTCAGCACCACATACAAACAAAGATGTTGTGTCCGCCAATAATTAATTAATTAAATAAATAAATATTTAAAAAAAAAAAAGAAGAACCTTTTAAAAAAAAAAAATAACTATTCCAACTGATTGTGTAATAGTTCACATTAAGTGAAACCCTGGTTTGTTTCTCTAGTGATAAGTGGCTATTGGAGTTTTGCTTCTGTCATTGAGCATGTGTGCCTCATGTATCCTCTACTTGTCACAGCTTCTGTCATACTTTCTAAATGGCTTTTACTGAGTAAATCAGTTCTACTTCATTGAAATAGTATGTTTTGGGGTAGGGACCATGTTGTTGGCAGAGAGGCCATGTCCAGATGTTTAATCTTAAAATCATGTCTGACATATAGCAGATTCTTATTAAAAATTAAGTGAATAAATAAGGGGCAAAATTTGTCTTTGCTCAAAGTTACAATTTCCTGGTAACCAAGTAGCCATAAATTAAGCCGCGAGTATCCTCCATTTTTCTTATCCTTTGAAACTATCTTAACAAATCCCAGAATGCCATCAACAAATTTGTAGTCCTAACCATCTTTTGTCACCTGCGTCCTTCCCAGCAGGCCGGTGATCCCAGCAGCTGTCCTTGCAGGAACTGCACAGTGAAAGCCCATAAATGTCACCTTGGGGAAACTAACCTTTGCAAGGCCTCAGCAGTTGTATTCTTCTGACAGACCGTATGAAAAGAAATGTCTAGTATTAGAATAAGGAGATTTTGGCAGATGAAAATGGAGAGCAGAAAAAACTATTTCCTAGGCTACCTTATGTAGACACTGAACAGTTTATATATTAGAGAAGATAAGGAGGCCATGTTGAAGATAAAGTCTGACACAAAGAAGAATCAAGAGGAAGCAATCGGGGGCTGGGTCAGCAGTAGAATGCTCGCCTAGCATGTGCAAGGCGCTGGGTTTGATCCTCAGCACCATATAAAAAATAAATAAATAAATAAAGGTATTTTAAAAAAAAAGAGGAAGCAAACAGCTTTGTGCTGGAAGCTCTCTAGACTATACTCATGTTGTTTGATTCTGGTCCCAACTGGATTGCATACTTGGGTCTCAGATGTGAAATGACAAGGAGGACATTCCTGGAGTGAGAAAAATGAATGAAGAAAGGCTCAGATATAAGAATAAGCAAGTTATTTATTTATATGCTGAGGAAGACCCATAGATTTTGAGAGCTAATTCTCATAACGTGATACTGAGTCCAGAATAAACTTTCCATAAGTACTTGTTTTAATAAGTACAGAATAAAAAAGTAACATTAGCAGATTAAGAAGCATAGTTAGTGGAAGATACTAAAATTATATTTGTTGGATGTTATGTGGGAAGCGTTTGAGAACATCTTAGATGTCTAAATGTATGATTAATACAATACTTTAAAAAAAAAACCTTATTCCTATTACTCTTAGAGACAATGAAGTTAGGACTTACAATTGATTACTGATGAAATATTAAGAATTTATATAAGTGAGTTGGGTTTTGGAAAGAAATTGGACTAGGCCCAAATAATTGTTAATAGGGCAAAATTTATCAGCCTATTATCTAAAGGATAAACTGAGGAATTGCTGAAAAGTAACAAGTGGGCACCAAGTGAGAAAAAAGAGAGTGGCTCTTACCCATCACATTGTGCACACAGCAGCAACTTCCTGGTCATCCACTCTCAGCTTAATTTTTTCCCAGCCATACACTCTAATCTCTGCCTATTGATGAAAGTCTAAAGACCATATCTTTTGTCAGGTGCTGATCTCAGCAGCCTGATATGTAGTAACTCAAAAAGAGCTATCTAAGAATGAGACTTAAAACTTGCACAGACTCTCTTGGGCATATTATTTTTCTTCAGCTTACAAATTAGACTTATCAGGTCTTTGGTGTTCTGATTTTGGTAACATCTTTCTCTTATTATTTTCTTAGTCACAACTATTCATTGAAATAATTCTACCTACTCGCCATCTCTCCGTCTAAGAAGTGTCACAGATATAAAAGCAAAGAGGTTATATGGTATACATACAATATTCAGTTGAACCTTGAGCCTCATCCTGTTTATCATCTTTACACTAGCTAACTACATAACCAATTTTCTACACCTTTTTTGTTTGCTATATTCTGTCTTATAGATCTTGTTCATAACATTTTTGTAACATGCATTTTAACATCTAAAATGGTATACTGATAACAGCTAAACTCTGCCCTACAGAATTATCTAAATAATTTCACATATTTCCGTTTTTCAGAGATGTATAAATATGAGCTAAGCTTGTATTTGGAAACAGAAGTTTCCTTTGATTTTTTTTCCCCCTTTATATGTTAGTAAAACTTATTCTTCATTACTGTGGACTAAAATTAGAGTTGGGACTAGCTTGCAAAGATAAGTATAAAAATGTTCATAAGACCCTGATACTCTACTTGGCTGGACAAGCCATCACTTGAACGTCTGATATCATCTGTTAAAGGCCAACAAACAGAAGCCAGCAGTCAGAATAACGCCAGAGCAGTGTCTATGACCTGGTCGGGAGGCCAGGTGTACCTGTTGGCATCAGTTAGGCTAAAGAGTCAATTGCTTTACTACTTGCTTCCATGGACAGAAAAGAGCAGGAAATTAATAGACCAGTCTAACTTAATCAGAGAAACTTACTGAAAAAGGTATCAAAACAGTAACATATAAATACAGATCCTTTACAGTAGTCAAATTGCCTTTCCTCACCTTGGAAAAGTGGCTGATATAATCTTCCTATGGTGAATAATGAAGCTGAGTACTACTCTTTCATAAAGGCTTTCTGTATTCTCAAGTACTGCACAGTGCAGCTTATAGTGCCTTAAGTTGCACAGCCATGGAGGTATAGATATGTATAGATATCATCATTCTCCTGGTACATAGAATAAGTTGAGGCCTAGAGAGGTTAATTGACTTACCAGAGAACACACTACAGAAAAGTGACAGAGCCATGATCCACATTCCCATTTGCACTGACTTCAGAACCTGTTGTGCCTTTTGTCCTCTCTAAATAGGAGTCAGCTACAACACTGAGTAGCACTGAAATGCTATTGGTGGCTGGTAGGTGAGAGAGCAGATAGAACATTTTTAAAGCTGAAGACCTGGTATCCTTGCTGCTTGTAAGCACAGCTTGATGGTTTGGCATCATCTGTCCGTAAAGAGGCTGGGAGTTCTCAAATACATGCACCTTTTTTTACTCCATCAGCTGAACTAATTGGCTGGCCACTTTGGAACCAAAATTTATATTACCCAGAATTGACCTCAGCACATTACCAGAGTCTAAAATTTTCTTTCTTTTTTTTTTTTTTTCCTGCATTTGTTATTTCATCAGAGCCCTCAACTGGTTCATTTTGTAGAAGAAAGAGAAGGGAAATTTGGAAAACAATAGCAAGTCACTTACTTTAAAAATGACAAAAATACTTTTGGTATATATTCTTTCAGACTAAGGAAATACATTGTCGTATCTAACCACAAGAGCATGCAAATTGTTACTTTTAATACCTTTTAACCCCAGCTGTCTGATATCATTGCAGAATTTAATTCAGTAACTTATTAATCACTTTATAAAACCTAGGTATACTCTCCCCCCCACCCCCTCACCCAGTACTGGTAATTGAACCCAGGGGCACTGTACCACCAAGGGCCATATCACTAGCCCTTTTTATTTTTTGAAACAAAATCTCACTAAGTTTCAGAGGCTCACCTTGAACTCGTGATCCTGCATCTCCAGCCTCCCAAGTTATGGGGATTAGAGATATGCGCCACCACACCTGGCCTAAGTGTACATTTTTTCAACAAACAGAAGACTCAAACCTAATGCTGACTACTCTGTGTTTTAGGTTTTTAGCACTGCCACTGTATAAGCACAGGGTCATTGAGCTTAGGACACGTCTTTCTTATTTAGAAGCCCCTTGGTTCTCAGCAGGTAAATAACAATGGTTAATGATGGGAAATTGTTTTTTTATTAATGGCCATGTGAACTGGAAATGCACCTTAATTTTTGTAAAACTAACAGAATTGTACAGAAATTTGTTATAAGCAAGTTAACATTGTAGAAACTAATAGGGATTCCCCAAAACCCTTTTCTTTTTCTCACAGTGCGAAAGAAACGAGTTGAAGGAGACCACCAGTAAGTCCAACAAAGTATAAATCTTTGGAAGACTTCAGAACTTTACCAAGGGCTCATGTTGGTGACATCAGATGTAAAATTTTTCTGGGTAGAAGGGAAAAGACTGGAAATCTTTTTTTTGTTTGTTTGTTTGTTTAGCTTTTTTGTTAACTATATGCATTATTTTCCTAGTTTAAGTTGTTATCAGTTTAAAATTATAAAATCAATAGTATCTGGTATTTTATATTTTGAAGCATTTCCACTTTCTACTAAAATCAGTTTTAATTTAGATTAATTAAATGACTTATAATGAGTCTTGGGCAAAAAACAATACGATTATAAATAAGTTTCAGAAGTCATTTATGTAGAATAATCTGAGGACCAGTTTTTTAAATTAAAAAGGGACATTGCTGATATTAATTGCTCCTTCGAGGTATAAGGCACTTAAAAGTTTTCTTTGTTTTGTAACCTGGATACTTTTCCATTTTTTAAGAATAAATGAACTTGGCAAGGGTATATTTTTTCCTTATCAAGGAATCAAAATGCAATGATTTTTAAACAGATGGCTCAAAATCTGGTGAAGTGTTCAGAAGCCAAAGCAGACCTCCAGGGAGAGACCTTCATGCAGTGCAGGTTACTGTGCTTGTCTGATACAGCTCAGCAACATCTAGGGATTTGTTTTTTAAACAAAATCATCAGCTGATCCAGGTTATACGCTTTGTTTAAAAATATAGTATGTCTAAGTATTTTTAATTGGTTCATTTTAGTTATAAATGACAATAGAATTTGTTTTGACATAATGAAAGCATGGAATATATCATGTTCTAGTGAAGACCCCAGTACCTCTTTTTCCCCTTCCCTTTTCCTACCCCCAGCTTCCTTCCCTCTATTGATCTTTCTGCCATTTACTCAGTTATTATTTCTTAATTAATTCTTTGTGGATGTACTTGATGGTAAGATTCACTATGGTATATTCATGTATGTGCATAGGAAATTTATGTCAGATTGATTCCACTGTCTTTCCTTTTCCCATTCTCCCTTCAACGCCCATTTATGTCTATGTTTATTACTGTTTTTCATTTTAATGTGGGCATTATTAAATTTTTATGAAAGCTAATGGTAAAAAACATCTGAGTAGAAAAGTTGTTTTCTTCCCCCATAAAAAGGCACACAGCCAACTCCCAGTTATTTAGGATAAAATAAAAAAGAAAGCTGCTGCTAAACATGTGAAATCATAGGTAACATGATGGAGTTCAGGTTTGAGGAACTTGCAAAACAGCCACTTAAACTGATGGTTACTATAAGGAAGTTAGAAACTGGGATGTGTGTAAATTACTTGGTATTGTGCTGTATGCCAAGAAGTTCCATATGCAGCGCAGAATGGCATAGACAATATTTAATCCCCACTACATACTTTTCAGCCAAAAAAGAGAAGTGCTGATCTTCAGAATCTGATTCTATTATATGCTTCCTTTCATCTTGCACTTTTTCCATATTGTATAAAAATATTTTCTATAACAAAAGTGGTCTTTATTGCTCAGAGTATAAGGTGAGTGCTTGAACAGAGTTCTGTGGCGAGAGGACAAGTGTGACACTGCACACCCCAGCTGTGCTACAGGGTTTGATTTTGCATTCATGTCCTGTCCCATAGCAGCTCTTTAGCAGGAGATAGCAGACGCACTCACATCTACAGAAGACTGGGAAGAAGGGGATCAGAAAAATACTGGCCTCATAAGGCCTACCTGGATCATTTACAAAAAGATATTTCTGAGTAAGGGGAAGGTAGTTTGTCATGGTTAGTTTTTTAAAAACCTTTTGAAGTTGAATCACAAAATGTCTACTATTTTGGCTGCCAGACAATTTATCCCATGATCTAGGCAGCAGCTTGTGTACTATAGTAATAAGCCTTCTTAACAGGCTAAAGCTTCCCTCATAGGAACTGTGGTGTGTTTGCTTTTTGAAAAATCAGTATCCAGTATTTCAAAGGGGCCAAAGATTAACTTTGCACTATTCCCTTTCAGTTAAAAGCCACTGATTTTTTTTTCCAAGTTAGAAAGGCTTCACTTGCTTGCTTTCTCACCTGACTGCCTGCCCCAACACCAGCCTCTACTGTCTCTCTCTCTCTCTCCTCTTCCCCTCCCTTCTTCCTTCTTTACATATACAACTTTTGAATTGTACTTGATTTTATAAACTGTGCAATTCCAGCAAGATTTGGAGTCAGGCATGGAGCAGGTATCTAAGGCTACCACAAAGAATTGGTCACTTAAACTTCTAGCCAGGCTTCCTCATTTGCATTGCCCTGTAAGTCAGTTAATAAGTATGCTCCCCTCTCTCCCATATGGTGGGTTTTTTTTTTCTAAATATTGTTAAGGTTGGTCCCTACGTAGAATTTTGTATCATACTTACAGGAATATCTTTTTTACCTACTATTTATCAAAGTATGACTAAGTTGAGTATTTTGCTTGTACCATTCCAGTTCTGTGCTATAATACATTTTATAATTTTTTTATAAATAATTTTAATATGAATACTCATCCAACTAAATATGGAAATCTCTCAAGTATTATAATTATAAGGGAGAATAACAGTGTTTACTTTGAAAAAATCTGGTACCTCGCTGGGCGTGGTGGCTCATGCCTGTAATCCCAGTGACTTGGGAGGCTGAGGTAGGAAGATCACAAGTTTAAGGCCAGCCTCAGCAATTTAGTGAGGCCCTAGCAATTTAACAAGACCCTGTCTCAAAATAAAAAATAAAAGAAGTCATGGACTGGGATTGTATCTCAGTGGTAGAGTATTGCCTGGCATGGGTGAAGCATTGGGTTCTATCCTTAGCACCACATAAAAACAAATAAATAAAATAAAGTTTAAATTCATTAAAAAAAAAAAAGTCTGGGGATATAACTCAGTGGTAGAGTGGCCCTGGGTTCAACCCCCAGTACCCCCCCAAAAAAAAAAATTGGCACTTTTTAATCTTTTATTAACTGGGTTTTGATACAATCTTAAGAGAATTTTTAAGACCTTAAGTTTTTTCATCTAATCAGTTTCAACTTACATGTTTATCTAAGAGAATGTCCTTTCATTTTTAAATTGTTGCTTTTTAAGAAAAAAATTTAATTACCCATTTTATAAAATTTTATATTCATATTTGTCTGGAGTTCAAATTTTTCCAGTATGTCTATATGAAATTTTTTTAAAACTCAATATTTATTGCCAATATTAATATGATGAAAATGGATTTTGGTGCTATATATTTGTAGCTAAAGCCTTGTAAAAATCTAAAGAATAAGCAAAATATATTTTCTAAGGGTGCCACATCATTTAAAAGACCAAATAAACAATTGTATTACATAATCTAGCAGATTGTTATCAATTTCAAGGGGAGTTTTCTTGGTCATTAAATAGCAAATTCTTCTCTGAATCAAGTAACCCACTTGCTTTGTGCAAGAGGTACACTCGAGGAAAGTTAAATAAATAGAACTTTAGATCATTTTCCAATTAATCAATTATCTGGTGTGTTTTCCTTTTAAGGAGGGATTCCATGATATAATAAAAATTGTAAAAGAAAAAAAAGTTTTGACAAAATGTTAGTCCTGTTGTACATTATATATAACCTTGATTGTATATTATATATAACATTAAAATAAGACAAAAGTTTGTGAAGTTTCATGAAATCTTACAGTTCCCAGGGCTACCTTATTTTCTCACTATAAAACCAGGAACCACTGTTACCTCCTAGCATATCCAAGGATCATGCTATCTCTGGAATCCATGGACACTGCCATTCTCTGCAGGCTCAGTCCTGTCCAGCTTTGCTCCTGCACTACAGTGATACTTCACTTTTGAACAGTATTGACTGAAAACATGGCACCCAAGAGAAACAAACACATGGATGGAATAGAGACAACTCCTGTTGCTTCTGGCCAGATGAAGGGTTTTAAGTTGTTGGATCTAAACATCTGGAGAACTGTCTTCAATACCAGCTGATGCTGATTATTATTGTTTCTGGATAGCTCTCACTCTAAGACTTGCTTATCAAACAAATCAAACTCTTCCCTAATGATTTTTAAATTGAGAAAATACTATCCATATGCAATGATTTTTATATTGTCATATTTTAATCTGGTTATTCTTTATATCATTGATTTTTCTTCACTATAATTCAGTTCTATAAGTTTTCTATAAAATTGGACAATTTGGAATTTTTAATAAAACATTTGTAACATTTTATTAATTTTAAACTCTACCTTGCAGTCTCATTATTCAGAGGGGCCAACCTTAGGGATTACCTAGGGAAAAAGACATAATTAAGTAAATTATCATGGCCATTACCATATATTTTAGAAAGCCTTTATTAATATGTAAAGAACTAGGTTGGGGATGTAACTCAGTGGTAGAGTGCTGAACCCAAGGGCCTGGGTTCAGTCCCCTGTGCTACTAAAAGAAAAAGGAGAAAAAAAAAAGAAAAGAATTGGACTTAAGATACCTGCTTTAGAGTTTAATAAATTAAAACACTAAGGAAACACCACCATATTTTGTTAATTATAACAAGTTCACGTATTTTATTTAGGATTCTCCCACATCCTTAGAGTCTACGTATAGAGGTTTTGCTCCCTTTTCTACAGACTATTAGTATATTAGTTCAAAGCAACTAACTGGCATAAAATCCTTCAGATATCATCGTTTATATACTTGGAGTGATGTTTAAGACTTAAGAACAAATTCTAGGTTCTTGATGGGTATGTTTAGCCATTATTAAGAGTTTAAGTTTCATCTCCACTCAAAGACAAGTGTATTTTGTTGTTGCATTATGTTTGTTATTGTCTTGAGACTAGTTCCCTGTGTTGCCCAGGCTGGCCTCATACTTCTGGACTCAAGCAGTCACTACACTCTCTGAAAAATGAGTTTTTGATTCAGTTGTTTCAAAGTTTTAGATTTGTCTGCTTAAGAATTGTTTTTTTAAGGTATGCACACAGGGGCTGAGGGTGTGATTCAGTGATAGAGCATTTGCCTAGCATACAGGAGGCCTGGATTCAGTCCCCAGAACCACAGACACAAGTATGCACATGTATAGCATAAAAACCTTTGTAATTTCAAATAAATTTTCACTTTTATTTCAGTCTTTTGGATTAAAAGCTTGAAAATTGCCTTTGTAACATCATTCTTTGTCACATAAAGTCAAGTTTTTAGATATTTTTTTCCTTGGCTAATATATCCAAAATACTCTAAATGTCATACTTTTCCATCTCTATAAGCACAAAAAGCAATGAATTATATAACACTGTTGTTTAAATAATAAAAAAAATCCCCTCAGTTCATAATAATGCAATAAAGTTTCTTGTGAAGAATATGCACTATAGGCATTTAGAACTTAACAATTATATCCTGGAACAAATCATTTCAATAAAGTTTACCAAATATCCTGTAGACTTAGGTTTTTTGGAAGAGCACATAATCCTTTTAGTTCCTGTAATTTTTTTAAAAAATATTTTTTAGTTGTTGATAGACCTTTATTTATTTGTATGTGTTGCTGAGAATCGAATCCAATGCCTCACGCATGCCAGGCAAGCACTTTCCACTGAGCTACAACTCCAGCCCTAGTTCCTGTATTTTAAAGTTAATTATTTATATCATTCTAGAATAAGTTTACTAATTTCCTAAATTTTCTATCCTACCTGTTATGGACTGAAAATGTGTCTCCCCAAAATTTGTAGGTTGAAGATCTAATCCCCAATGTCATGGTATTTGGAGATGGGGCCTCTGGAAGGTAATTAGGATTAGATAAGGTCCCAAATGTGGGGCCCTTGTGATGAGAAGAGACAAAAGACACAAAACTCTCTGTCATGTGAGGAGATGTTGAAAACATAGCTGTCTACAATCCAGAAAGAAAGCCCTTCCTAGGTGCTGAACCTTGATCTTGGACTTCCCAGCCTCTAGAAATATGAGAAGTTTCTGTTGTGCAAACCAATTAATCTTTGATACTTTGTTAGAATAGTCTCAGCTAAGATATTATGCTATTGAGCCATATAAATTGTCAATAGTTGGCCATTTTTACCCATAAAAATAGAGGTTTTACGTGGCTCAAGGTAATATCAGTACTTGGTCTTATCTGATCATAGAACTAAATTAAATTGACAGATATGAAGAAGCGGGGTTCTGTGATACAGTACATTCTGGACCTGACAGGAGCCAGTCTTGCTAATCAACTAGAGGTGCTTTTTACAGTAAAGCAGTCATTGCATATCAGTCACCTAGATCCATCAGCCAAAATAGAAAATCAGTGGAACATGTATTGGGTTTGATTGAGCTTTATATTCACAGACAGGACATCCTGATATATATGGCAAGTTAGAGAGGCTTTGGAGTTGTGAGAGGCTCCTCTGAGAGGACTCAAGAGTGCCAGGAGCTGTGGGGAGAGTGCCCTCATCATGTCCTCTGAAGCAGCCTAGTAAAAGACACTCAGTACATGGGGCACTTCTGCTCTTTAGGTACCAAACTCTGGGTGGCTAACCAATCACATGTGAATCCAAAATTGCAAAACATTTGTTTTCCTTCAGATGCTTAAGCTTTCCTGCATGATCTGCAAACATTGAGGAACTGGAGATTCACAGGTACATCTAAGCATCAAGGCCATATAAAGAATCCCTGAGCTTACAACTAAATTATGCTAGTACCTCTTGGTGTTCTGAATGAGTCTCTAAATCTCCTTTCAGGAACTAATGCAAATTATGAAAGTGTTTACTATACATTCATGAAATTGTGCTATTAAGGTAGGAAAAGGAGGGCTGGGGATGTGGCTCAAGCCTTAGTGCGCTTGCCTGGCATGTGTGCGGCCCAGGTTCGATCCTCAGCACCACATACAAACAAAGATGATGTATCTGCTGAAAACTGAAAAATAAATATTGAAATTCTCTCTCTCTCTCTCTCTAAAAAAAAAACTTGCAGCTGAGTGGCACCTGATTCCCCAACCTAAAGGGTCAGCTGCAAGTTAAAAAAAAAAAAGGTAGGAAAAGGAGATAGAATGTAAGTCCAGGTTTTCTGTATTGAGAAGATGGGGCATGTTTTTCCTTAATCATTTCCATCTAATAATAAGGCATCTAGTATTCAACTCTCAGAGGCAGAGAAATAACAAATGTTAGATCATGACGGATTTACGTAGTCAAGTCTAAACCCATCTACTTGAGGAAGCTGACCTCAGAGAAATCAAAGTGACTTTCCCAAGATAACACTGTTGGTTTCTTTATTCCATATGTATTTATTACACCCACCAGGGGAGTCACAAGGCTAGGAGTTGAAGCTAGTGTTCTGTTTCCTATTGCTCTTTTCCTTAAAGCTCATTTATCTCAGGTGAGTATCTTGAGCATCTGTCTTCATTAGGTCACTGATGTATTTGTTCAACTTTGTGATTGTTTCCATCTGTAAGGTGAGTATAATAACACCTTCAGGGTGTTTTGAGGGGTAGAGCTGAAATAGAACAGCTCTCAGCAAAGCTCCCAGTATCCTCGGAGACCTACCATGCAGAACCTGCTCTTCTAAGACAGGAGGCCATGTGGTAAATGGAATTAACGCCTTTGCCAAGGAGACTAGAGAGCACAGGAGGGCCCTAAACCCAGCTTGCCAGGGCAGAAAGACACCTGGAGGCCATCCCTGAGCTGAACTTAAGCTGACGTCTGACCCCTGGCCAGGAGGAAGTGGTGGGGCAGGGCAGCAGGAATACACTCAAACTAAGACCCACCCAGAGCAAACACTTACCAAAATAATCTTCTTACTTGGCAAAAGGAGATTTTCTAAAGACTTGGTTTTGAACATTTTTTTATTCATAACTAAGTTTATGCAAAAAAAATTTTAATTAAAACAAGTCATTTCATCATTAAAAAAAAAAAAACTTGAGAGGCTGGGGATGTAGCTCACTGGTAGGGCATGGACTTTGCATACACAAGACTCTGGTCTCAATCCCCAGCCCCACCAAAATTTTTTTTAAAAAAACAAAACCAGGGGCTGGGGTTGTGGCTCAAGTGGTAGTGCGCTCGCCTGGCATGTGCGAGGCACTGGGTTCGATCCTCAGCACCACATAAAAATAAAATAAAGATATTGTGTCCACCTAAAAAAAACTAAAAAAAAATAAATATTAAAAAAAAAACCTGTTGAATGAAGTTTATACTAGTGCACATCTTATGCTTCAATCATCTTCTTCCTCTTCACCCCTTGCTTTCCTCTTTCTGGAATATTCATCTCCTGAACAGATAATAGATGAGTTGTAAAATTCAATATAAGGCATTTTTGGAAATCTTACTAAAATAGGTTCTAGCTGACAAGGGAAGAGTCAGCTCCTCATGTTAGACCTTGACACTCCTAGTGGCTGACCTGCATCACACAAGACACTGGCTCTATAAGGTCAGGCTCCTAGAAACTGGGTTTCCCAGGGCTGCTGTCATGTAAGACTGACTTTCTTTCTATACTGACTGTTTTTGTTTTGCCACACTGGAGATTGAACCCAGGGCCTTGAACATGCTAGGCAAGCCCTCTACCACTGTTTTATTTTTTAATGTTTTAAAATATGTTTATTTTTATGTGGTGCTGGGGATCGAACCCAGTGCCTCACGCTTGGGAGGCAAGCGCTCTACCACTGAGCCACAACCCCAGGCCCACTGTTTTATTTTGAGACAAGGTCTTGCTAAGTTACCCCAGCTGACCTCAAACTTGTGATCTTTCAAACCTCCTCCCTCAGCCTCCTGAGTACAGGAATACCTATACCTATAGGTATGTGCACCACGCCTGGTTTACTGAGTGACCTTACCATATTACTTGAAATATGTCCCTCTCTTCCTCAGTACTTCACTTTTTTCTATCTACAATTCAGTATTTTAGAGCTTTTTAAAAGCCTTTTGATTTTAAGCAAAGATTGCTAATGACTTATGTGTTTTTTCAGTATGGTTTTAAATCTTTAAATATATATGTGTATGGAAAACAAATGAAAAAGTCACTAAAGTTTAATTAAGCATTTATGTGACTATGAGACTTATTTCTATCTGTATCTCTGGAACTTAGAATGCAAGCCAGGCACAGTGGCACATGCCTGTAATCCCAATGACTCAGGAGGCTGAGGTAAGAAGATGGCAAGTTCAAAGCTAACCTCGGTAACTTAACAAGACCCACCTAGGAGGTAGGGGGAAAGGTTGGGGATGCAGCTCAGTGGTAGAGTGCCCTGGGTTTAATCCCCAGTACTAAAAAAAATACATATGTTAAGTGTTACAAAAATAATGAATAAATTCATATGGCATAAAGGCAATAACAGTGATTCTCATACTTAGTTAAGACTTAAAATTTCTTTGTTCCTTTGAAGTTATAAAAGAAAACAAGGAAATACTGGGAGAAATATTTCAATAGAAATAACCCTCAACTACTATAATATCCAAACAATAAAGATACTCATTTTTCCACAACAAACATGATAGATCCCTTGTTTTACTGACACCAAACTATCATTCTTTACCTGAGCTATGGTATCTGAGAATCCTGCATCTTGTCTTATAGTATGTTCCTTCCTGAAATGCTCAACTCTGGCCCATGTGCCTGCCAAGCTTCTACTTACTCTTAGTGCCTATTAGAAGTCTCCTCTGAGAAGCCTTCCAAGAGCCATCAAGCACAGGTATCAGACCCTTCTCTGGGCCACTCTAATTCCTATTATTGCATTTGTCTCACTGAATTTCAGTGAGACAAATTGCTTCTGGTCTGTGAGCTCCTCTTCCCAGGAGTTGATTCCTGGGCACAAGGCCAACCCTTAGAATTGAGTAAATGCGGGCTTACCTCATCACCAGTGATTTTCTTTTCTTTGAGTAATCTTTGAACTTCATCTTCTGATCTTTCATCACTGTCGTCTGAGGAATATCTAGCTTGTTCCTCTGAAAGCAAAGGAATTTTAGACATGGTATTGACCTCTGTAGTGATTCAACTTGACCTGACCATAGCCATCTTGAATCATCACCACCATGGTTGCCCCTGAGCAACCCTGTCCTATGCATAGTGGTTTGTGAATCTTTATGATCAGACCCTAGTTCATCAGCACCAGGAATGTGCCTGACGTCTTTGCTGTTAGTTGCATATAAACCTGGTAGATGAACACCACCTTTGTCCTGACCGCTACATAATCCTCCTTCTCTCACCCAAGTTGAGGATCCACTGATCTTGCTGCCAGCCTTGACCATGCTTCTGTCAGTAAGTCCCCAATAAATTGCATTCTGTGCAATCCTGAAACTGTCTACTTCTTTTTTTAGTCTGTCAGCACCTTCTGCCTACAGTGGCCAGTCCTTTTACACTGGCTTTTCCCAGAACAACTGACGAAGATGATGACCCTTTTATTCTTGAAAGTGTCTTCTGCTGAATATTGTTACTTCCCACTAGACACTGTCCTTGAGAAGACAACAGGTATTTTTAAGTGTCAGTGGGAAGGCAGATATAACTTTCACACTTGCTGAAATGACTTAGATTGAAAGGTTTTTCTCAAGTTATTTGACAACCTCAAATATCCAAGAAAGGGGGTGGAGATATAGCTCAGTTGATAGAGTGTTTGCCTCACATGCACAAGGTCATGGGTTCAATCCCTAACACTATAAAAACAAAAACCAAGAAACGTTAGGTATTATCATCTTTAAGAACTATGAAATTTAAATACTGAGTCCTTAATTATACAATTAACTGCATATATAACAATTTATATGATAACATACATTTTCCTCCACAAACATTTATTTAATACATTTTCTTTGTTTTGGAAATGCCTTATGTTCACAGTTAACCTTTTCTGTGAGAAAGTGGCTCTAACAAAAACAAAAACAACCAAAGTGGTGGGGGGTGGGGTGGGGGTGTTGTACTGGCTGATGGACAGGGAGGAAGAACTCACCAGAGCAAAGCAGGCCCTGTCACCTGAAGTAAGATCTGACCAAACCTGGCACAGCCCAGAGTTTCCCTTAGTAATGGGCCTCAGTGGCATCCAGGCTGGAGGCCTCCTCACCTTCCTCATCCTCATCACTGCCAAGGTCCTGGTCGAGAACACTTGGCCCCCGCTGGTTCTGTTTCCCCTGCAGATGGACAGCCTGGTGAGTAGACAGCCTCAAGTGTTCTTCTTCTTTCTGTAAAGAAGCAAATAAACTCTCTTAGCTGGACATGGTGGTGTACACCTCTAATCTCAGCTACTGAGGAGGCTAAGGGGGAGGATCAATTGAGGCCAAGAGGTTTATACCAGCCATACCCTGTCTCAAAAAAAAAAAAAAAAAAAAAAAAAAAAAGCTACTTTCATGCCTACTTGAACCCTCTTTTACCCTAAGAAACATGTAAATGCCTAGTCCAAGACAGCACCTAGGCCCTGTATCTCCAGAGTGCAGACACCTCTTTTTGCACCTCTGTTACCACACAGTGGATGGTTTGGTTTGGTTTGACATCATGAAGGCAATACAAGGGTGAAGAGGAGGGAAGGATCCCTCACTCTAGTCAGCCCACTCAGACCTGGCACAGGAGTGGTCTCAGAACTTACACTGTTCTCTCAGGACAGTGCCACTCAGCCCATGCAGAAAAGCCAACAGCCTGAGAAACCCAATCCATGCCCGGGACAGCTGAATTGACTTCCCAGGGGAGTGGGGGCTGTCTTTGTCATCCCTGAGCTGCACACACCGGACCTTCCTACGTTCCACTCCCAAAGTGTCTAGATATTCCTGTCCTGACCCTCAACCCAGAGAGCTTCCCACAGCCCCTGACAACAGGCGGGGGTGAGGGGATCCCCAAGCTACAAGGCAGAACCTTCCTTGCCTTACAGCTGCCTGGCATTCTGCACTTTGGTCAAAAGGCTGGACCAGTGTCAGGCAAGTCTGGAATGTTCTTTTGACCTTCCTATTTTCTAATACAGTTCTGTAATGTCTGTCAAAAAGAGGTTGAGTTTTAAAAATCAATAGTTTTTCTCTGAAATCGATCATGGGGACAGCGCCTGAGTCCCTTGTTTGCTATAAGCTTCCATCAGCCATTGACATTATTGTGGCTGATAAACTACAAACTTAGCAGGGTAAGCTGGATTCTGGTAACTACGAGAAATAATAGTGGCAGCAAAAAAAAAGTGAATTAATATTCTGGAAAATAACACCTCTTAATACACACACAAAAAAATCTAGGATAAAACCTAGAGAACATACCTTAATCATTTCTGTGCGTTGGCATTCAGGATCACGACCAGCTATTGGCAAGATTCTAATCTGTGTCTTTGAATTTCTATCCAGGAGTGGCAGGGTCATCTTTCTATGTGTGGCACTGTCTGTAGAGTGAGGTCTGCCAGGAAATGAACAACAACAATGTCTCACTCTTTACCAAGAACATTTGGGGGCAAGCATACTAACAGCCAAATAACCTGGAGACAGTGACAACCTCACAGTGACAGAGCAAGGAGGCAGAACCACAGTTTCCCATTCTCTGGCTCCCTGAGAAGCTCCCCACCCCACCCCCACCCCCCGCTGCTCCTCCTCCTGGGGAAATCTGACTGTGTAAGTAGAAGTGGAGTGGAAAGAAGGGAAGGCAGGTGGTAAGGTCAAGGGCTTTTATAAAGAACACACAGCCCCACTCACATAGAAGAGAAGTAATACGAGATCTTAGTTCTTTAAGGGTGGCACAAATGCAGAAAGCACAATTGGAGAACTGAAAGTGAGTCCCTCCACCTGGATAAAACTGGGAGGAAGGTCAAAGAGCAAAGGAAGGATGAGCTTTAGGAAAGGGTCTCCAAAGAAGGCATGGCTACAGAGAAATGTAAGAAACAAAGTTGTGTTGGGCAGATATCCCACTGTGGAACACAGGGCACTATGGGGCAGCACAGGGCATGGTGCAGAACAGGCAGAATAAGTACTGCGTATCTTTGGGATGCCATTCTAGGAGACATCCTTAAAAGGAGCACCATTTATTGTGCCAGGTTTCTCCAGGAAGTTTTATATAGTCTTCAACTTAATTAACACAACATCTCTGAGAGGTAGACATTATCTTCATGTTATAGCAGAGGGAACTGGAAGTTAGTGAGTTTGAGACCCCTCCTCAAGATTACACAATCTCAGATCTGTCCCTCACAATGTTTATATAAACACCAACAAATTCTCTGGGTATAATAATATACCATAACATTCACTCTTTTTAAGTATAGAATTAAATGATTTTTTTTTTTTGCAAAGTTATGCAAGAATGACTGCAATCTGATTTTAGAAGATCTTCATGATCCCAAACAGAACCTGTGCCCATAACTCTAGAGGAAAGTCGATCCTAATCTCAGCAGTGTGTCTTTCAGAGGGAGGGTGTCTAGAAAGCGCCACAGCACCACCCATGGCAATGAGCTCAGCTGATCTACACATTGTTTGGGCACAGCCGGTCATGCCTGTTGCATCTACACACTGGCACCATTCTGATGACACTTACCTTCCAGGTCAATTTCACTAAAGGGAAAGGCCACAAAAATGCATTGTTAAGACTGTTACCAGGTGCGCTGACCAATGTGAGTCAATATACCTGTCTCCTAGGTTATACATCAGTCTCTTGATGGCATGAGCTAGCTCCCAGAGAAATGGCGTCCAAAACAGAAATTCGCAGTTAACTTGAGAATCAGTCCCCAGTCCTTGGTGAGCCGCACTATGGAATTAGGTCAGTTGGAAGAATCGGGAACAACACTCCACTTTGTTACTCTTTAACCACAAGTGACAATGTGCAGATAGGAACAATTACCTAAAGGTAAGTCTGGATTTAAAGATGGCTTGTCCCAGTAGACCAGTGTCTTCCCTTATAAATAGGTGGTTGTGATTGCCCTGCAGTGGGGCTTTGTAGACATCAAACACATCGTTGCCTAAATGCAGAGACATGCTGGAAAGGAAAAGCCATTCAGCTATTAAGATGAATATTTAGTGAGCCCTACAGCATCCATTCTACCCTGTTAACTTCACTTAAAAAATGAAGAACTGTGGGATCCTGTCTTTATACTGAATTCATAAGGAAGAAAAGCTACTGTCAATAACTTACTTCTCTTCAAAGTAAAATCTATCCTCCTTTCAACTTGAAATATAATTCCTTGTAATTTCCCCAATTGCTACCACTTCATTAGCCAACAGAAATCATTTTTCAAAAATCTTAATTAAAATATCTGGAATCTCACAGATGAAAACTAGCCTTAGTCTTTCACATGAACAAGGCAGACATAAGGGATTCGAACACAACTTGGGTCCATGTCCAGGGTCTCCCACCAGCAAGGTTAGAATGACCTTGACTTTGCTTCTCTCAGTTTTTCTAGGTAAAGCCAGGGGTCTACCGTGTGTCAATTCTTTAATGAAAATAACACCCAAATAAAGTCCTACTCATCCAGGCCTCCCTGGAGTATTTCAACATTCTTGGGGCATATTGCATTTACCTCCCATCTGACCACTTGACTATCCGGGCATTGCTTTCTTTAACTTTCTTTCCTTCTTCATCTCGGCGAATCCTCCATCGTATAGTATTTTCTACCTGATTCAAAACACAAAGGTATTAGAAAACCAATTTAAATACATCTTCTTTTTTCCTCAAGTGATCTATAATCATATGCCAAGAATTGATAGGTAATGATGGAATAAGCTTACTAAACACTGAAACCCATCTGCTGCAAATACCTAGAGTTATTGGTTGAACTAAACAGACATTTTGCTTAAAACTTCTCTGAGATTCAATTCACAGCAGTGGAAGCAGAAGCACAGCATGATGCAGGCTGAGGCTTTGGTCCACATATAGTGGGCAGTTCAAACTGAGACCTCTGGGCTGGGGGTGTAGTTCAGTGGTAAAGCACTTGCCTAGCATGCATGAAGCTGTGGGTTCCATCCCCAGTAGAAAAAAAAAAAAAAAGAATTTGAGACCTTTGTCTTTGCAGAGTCCAGGAAAGAAGGGCTTAATAAGCGTCCTTTAGCTTAATGAGACAGAGGAACTCTGTGCATGAAATTAAATTTTTAAAAAAGAATAAACAACTAACTAATTAACAAAAAATTAAAACCCAAGACTTGTGCTCTGCCATGTTTTTGAGGCCAAATTTCCCCACATAGTGGGAAACTCCAAGTCATAAAAGTAGAGTAAAAATTGACCATGTCCTGTGCTACCACTGGGGCCCCTGATAGGAGCTCAGAGGAAACCTGATTAAGGAAGACAAAACATCCTGTGGAGCCTGACAGGTAGTGCCCGCCAGCCCAGGCCTTGTAGAGAAGAACAAGCTAATGGCAAGGTTTATTTTTGTGCATAATTTGAATATCCATAGAGTCTAAGACTTTTCTACTGTGGAATGTTGCTAGCATCTACCCACCAGGAAATGTGGAGGCAGTTCTGTATACCTCACTACATAATCCTGAAGGAAGAAACAGTTTGCAACAGTTTTTATCCCTACTTCTATCGAAAAATTTGAAATTGCAATAAAAGAAACAAAAAAGAAAAGTGACAAACCTACAGGAATTTAAAAAGAGAGAGTATGATGTCCCTTCTCCCCTAAAAATACTTTGAAAAGTCATTTACGTCTTTGTTCTAAACAGTTATTTATTGATAACAGGTAACATGAAAGATTTTCATAAACTCGAGTCTTGAGTTATCATTCCTGTACTTTACAAAAGAAAAAACTAGGCCAGGCAGAGTGGTGAGTGTTTGTGGTTCCAGCTACTCAGGAGGCTGAAGCAGGAGGATCCTTGAGCCCAGGAGTTTAAGGACAGTCTGGACAATACAGCGAGACCCCATCTCATAAAAAAAGCAAACAGCGCTGGGGTTGTGGCTCAGCTGTTGAGCATTCACCTAGCAGGTGTGAGGCGCTGGATTCGATCCTCAGCACCACATGAAAAAATAAATAAATAATAAAAAGGTATTGTGTCCAACTATAACTAAAAAAAATTTTTTTTAAAGAAACAAACAAAAAGAAAAACAAAAAAAGGAATAGAGCATGAGGTAATACCTTTAATTTTAACCTGGTTCTGTCTTCCTCATAAAGCACTTTCTCATCTTCAAATTCATCTTCATAAAACTGAGGATCGAAAGGTCTAAAATTTTTTTAATGTCATATTAGTCATAGTTAATAATGAATATGATTGTCACTATTACTCATCTTTCCAATATGCACCAATGTTTCTTAAAATCACAGTGAACAACTTCATGTAAGCCTTTAAGGAAGTATGCAAATTATGGTACTTTCTTGAAATTTATAAAACATATTGTCTGAAATAAAATCCAAATGTGACTAATAATTCAAAGTCTTCTTTGGAGGAATATGTCTTGCAAGTGTAAGTAACACATGATCTAGCATTTCATATATTTTTTTAAGAACAGGTCATGCTTAATCACAAGAGCTTATACCCATGTTCCATATAGGTACTACCCATCGACATTATTTTGTTGTCAAAATAATGTTTTCTAGATTCACAATGATCTCTGCACTGAACATTTGTGGTTTGTCTCATCTTCCTCACTCATTTTCCAATTATTCAGCTTTACACTAGTGAAAAATGCCTCCATCAGTCATGATGTCTGTTTAAAGTACCAAAATGCTAGAAAGATTATTAATATTAAAACTCTTACCAATAATTCTTCATTTTTCTACCTTAGTACATCCTAAATTCATTTTTTTAAGTTACAGGAGAAATATCTATATGATTAGTCAATTCATGATAAATAAGAAAAATATTTTTGTTCTTCAAAGTTTTAGTCAGTATCTTGAAATTTTTAATCAGTTCTCTTACTTGGGTTCTATACTGAGAAACTTGGGTAGTTTAACAAAATATAATTCATTTCCTAAGTCAGAGTTGATACTGGGAATTTTTATTTCTATTCTGGTTTCAGAAACAGGCTCTTCTTCCTGCTGGTCCTGAGGTATTCTGTGTTCATCCTAAGAGAGGAATCAGAAGGTAAGAGCGTGAGGAGACATTCAAAATGCACTAGCTTTACTCTGCACCAGGCAGACGAAGGTTTGAAAGGAGGTAAATTCAGGCACTGCTCTAGGGATAAAATAGCAATCTCTCCAAGCCTCTCCTAGAACTTCACCTTCCACCACTTAAAACCAGCCAACAAAAATAACATGGGAACGAGGTCTGTTAGCCTGGGTTACTAGAAAAAAATATCTATTTTATTGATGTTTCTATTTTTCATAAGATAGCCAGCGACAGAAGTGTGAAATTATTCAACCCATCAATACTTACTGCTAAAATCAGAAAATACCAACATAGCCCACGTTATGAGTCCTCCTGGTCCCGCCCTGAAGTTGGTATCAGCTTTGTCTGAGCAGTTCCTGCTGTGACTTCTAATATCCCACATTCCCAGTACAGCCAAGAATACCCCCATTCACCAGGTGTTCAGTTATCCTTGTCCTCTCTCAACATCAGAGAAACAGACCCTCAGCCTCTGAACCTTTTTCTTATCTTCACATAATGAGATCAATTGAGATTCATGATGGTACTTACAACAGGCTGTCTTGGAATGGGTAGTAGATTGTCCTCATCACTCTCTGAAGAAATGTCATCTATATCTCCAAACAGATCCATGGTCCCACTATAATGTTCAATGTTGGGGGGAAATGCACAATATATATTGGTCTGATTAAAGTTCTTCAACATGCTCCCAATGTTCACCAACCAAATCTCCACTAAACCAACCTCACACTGGCTCTCCAAGCCTGGCCCCAGAAGCCTGACTTGTGCCTTGGAAGGCAAAGTCAGATGGCCAAAGGCAAAGTCGCTGTGACTGCCAGCTTTCAAGATGGTTCCCAGAGATTCCCACCTCTGGTTTTCATGCTTTTGTGTGGTCGCCTCCAACATGGTCTCAAGATTGTTCTATGTGGTCAATGGAGTACAACCTCACTTCTAGGTCAGGCTATGAATAACACTGGCTTTTCTGTGTTGCTCTTTCTCTCTTGGGTCTCACTCTGGGGGAAGCAGCTGCAACACTCGAACCGCTGGTGGGAAGGCCCAAGCGGTGAGGAAACAGGCCTCTGCAAAGAGCCACACGAGCTGTCTTAGAAACAGCCTTCAGTTCCAAGACTAGATACTGCAGTACAGCCTGTGAGACCCTAAGCTCTCCTGAATTCCTGACCCTCAGAAACTGTGTGAGATAGGAAATGTGCATTGCTTTAAGCTGCTGGCTATTGGAGAAATTTGTTAGAGCAATAGAAGGCACTCTCTCCCTTTGTTCTCTACATCCCTGTTTCCCATTCACTTTGTACTCCAGGATCCCAGTGACCTCCTACAGTCAGGATACTCAAGTAGAGGCTTGAGTTCTCCACACAGCTCTGTCCTCTACTTAAAACACATAGAGCTACATTGGCCCCCACATCCCTTCCTTCAAGAGAGAATATCAGCTAGAAACATGCATGGTGGTATACACCTTTTTAATCCCAGCTACTTGGGAGGCTGAGGCAGAAGGATCACATATTCAAGGCCAGCCTGGGCAACTTAGTGAAATTCTGTCTTAGGAAAATGAAAAAAAAAAAAAAAATGCTGGGGGTGTAGCTCAGTGGTAGAATACCTACCTAGCATGTACGAGCAGGGTCCTGGACTCGATTCCCAGTACTACAAAAAGTGGGGTGAGGGGAGTATTCCATTGGAAATGGTGGCATACACCTATAATCCCAGCAATTTAGGAGGCTGAGACAGGAGGATCACATATTCAAGGCTAGCCTCAGTAATTTAGTGAGACCTCGCTTCAAAGTTTAAAAAAAAAAGAAAAGAAAAGAAAAAAGGAGGGGGGCCTGAGGATGTAGTTCAGTTAGAATACTTGTCAAGAATGTGTGTGCAAGGCCCTGGGTTCAATCCCCAGTACTGCAAAAACAAAAACAAAATCAGCCATGTGTAAGCAAAAATAAACTATACAAAACAGAATACTCTAAAGGACTGTGGCAATGACCCGGGAAGAAGCTAGCAGGGAGAAAGGAAGCTAAACCTCAATAGATTTTAAAGGTCATTATTATTCAACCCAAAATAAATGACCCCTGCCAGTAACAACTGTTCAAAGAATTCAACTTTGTTTTGAATTCTCAACTCCATATGACTGATCAGCTAGATAAATTTAACTTTTCACAGTTCATGAATATTTGTGTGGTCCCCAGGTCCTTCAGTATTCCTAGTGCCACACTCAGCCCTCTGTCCTCATATTTATCTTCAAAAAGGTATGTCTTTAATATGAATAAGGGTCTGAAGAATTTCCCTTAATCTCATGGCTGGCCTACGTGAAGTATTCCTGTGGAGTAGTTTATTCTTCCTTTGACAGACAAAGAATTCAAATGCTAATTAACTTGTCCAAAGTCACACAGGGAGTGAAGGAACAAAGAGGTCTCCTGACTCCACAGTGTACACACAGAATCATGGCCCAGAAACAGCAGGCTCTAGAGCCCGGTCCTTTCCTCTCTAGGATCCCCTCTAAATGCCCACTTCACCTATGGACAGGTTAGTGTTACTTGCAGTTACTGACATAAGCTTCATAATATTTATGCGAAATTACATATGAATACAAATGCCAGCATCATGAAATAGTAATAGGCTAACTTAACAACTTGCAAGTAAAGTAAAAGCAAGTGTCAAGTTTGAAACATCCCAGATTATAAAACAATACTTAACAAATTTAAAAACTTTAAGCCATGCAAAATATGGTCTCTGATCACAATGCAATCAATGTCACAAAGATAACTGGAAAATCTCCAAATATTTGGAAATTAATACTTTCAAAATAGTCCATGAGTCAAAGAGGAAGCTTCAAGGAAAATTAGGAAATACTTTGTAACTGAATGAAAACAAAACTATAACATTAAAATGTGTGAGATGCAGCTATATAAGTACTTAGAGGGAAGCTTATAGTAATAAAAATTCTTTTGGAAAACAAAAATGATCCTGAATCAAAAACCAAAGCTTCTGCCTTGAGAAAATAGAAAAAGAGTGTGATGGTGCACACCTATAATCCCTAGTGACTTGGGAGGCTGAAGCAGGAGGATCTCAAGTTTAAGGCCAGTCTCAGAAATTTTATCAAGACCCTGTCTCAAATAAAAAAGGACTGGGAATGTAGCTCAGTGGTACAGTGCCCCTAGGTTAAATCTCCAGTACCACCAAAAACAAAAACGAAACAAAACAAAACAAAAAAATTTCAAAGCAAGTAAAAAGAGGAAAAAGAATCAATGTAATTGAAAATAGGGGAAAAAATCTATGAAACCCAAAGTTGGTTTTTTGAGATCATTATGTCATTTTTTATATTTTGAGATAGGATCTTGATATGCTGTCCAGGTTGGTCTTCTGGACTCATGGATCCTCCTGCCTCAGCCTCCCAAGTGCTGATACTACAAGAACAAAGAAGTCTCCTGACTTGACTTTTATGTTTTTATTGATAAACCTCTAGCCAAACTAAAAACAGAGAAAACAGAAATTATAAACATGAGGAATAAAAGGGGATTATTCCCACAGAATCCCAAGATACTAAAAAGAATAATGAAGGAATCATAAAAATAAATCTACACACACAAATTCAACAGCTTAGGCAAAATGACCCAAGTCTTTGAAGGTCATAAACAATCAAAATTCACTAAAGAAGAAGTAGATAATAGTCCTATTTCTTTTTTTATTTTATCTTTTTGATACCAGGGATTGAACCCTGTGGTGTTTGACTATTGAGCAACATTCCCAACCCCTTTTTATATGTTATTAGAGGCAGGGTTTCACTAAGTTGCTTAGAGCTTCGCTAAGTTGCTGAGACTGGCTTTGAATTCATGATCCTCCTGCATCAGCCTCCTGAGATGCTGGGATTATAGGCATGCACCATCGTGCCCTGCTGAATAGTCCTATTTCTATTAAGTAAAATGAATTTATTGTTAAAAATCTTGTCAAAAAAGAAAACCCCAGGCCCAGATGGCCCCATTAAGTTGTAAAAGCTGGACATAATAGAAAAAGGGCCTTTCCTTTCCTTCAACACATCAATTAACACATGTTTGATTTGTGATATAATCTTTTTTAATATTTATTTTTTAGTTGTAATTGGACACAATACCTTTATTTATTTATTTTTATGTAGTGCTGAGGATCGAACCCAGGGCCCTGCACATGCTAGGCGAGCACTCTACCTTTAAAGAAATTTAGTAGTATTTCACCTTCAAAAACCATAACACTTCTGTAAAAATGTTACAAACCTTTCCCAAATTATTAGCTTTTAAAAAATGATGCACAGAAATGTGTCATGTGGAATCAGGACAGAGAGCCAAAATGCATGCCTTTCTAGAACACAGAAAGCTGCCATTGCTTAGGGCTACTGTTCTAATTAATGTGTATAAGTCAATGAATTGATAGACTAGTAGTTGTATACAGCTAGATGTATAATTTATATCATATTTTTATTTTATTTTTTGGTACTGGGAGTTGAACCCAAAGGTGCTTTACCACTAAGCTACACCTCCAACCCTTTTTTTTTTTACTTTGAAATAGGGTCTTCCTGAGTTGCTGAGGGTATCCCTAAAATGCTGAGGCTGGCCTTAAACTTGGAACCCTTCCTGCCTCAGCCTCCTGAGTAGCTGGAACTACAGGCATGGACCACCATGCTCAGCCATATACCATGTTATAAGTTGAAGAAAAAGTCATCTTTTGTAATGGAGTTGTGCTCTTTTTCCTTGTTTAATTCCCCAACTTGTCACAAAGTAGGATGCATAGTAGCTTTAATTGTGATTGTGGCTCCCTAACAGAGACATCTGCTAACTAATGCTGATAGGGCTTCCTGATGAAATGCATAGTAATAAAGGAGCACAATTTTGACCCCAAAAGAAAATTAGACATAACAGCATCTCACAAGGCTGCTCAGGAGCAGCCCAGAACTGAAGGCATCTGCACTGTCAGCAGAATGTTCACAGAAGCCAGTTGGGTATGTATTTACCCATGTTTTTGCAAAACGTTCAAGTCATTTGGCTCAGAACGCCTGAGTGTATATAGTATGTCATTCTACTCCATTTCAGTTTCTTGGATGTTTTCATTAGCTGTTGGCACAGTTACTGCCCCGATCTTGAACTACAAGTACTGCAATCTTTTACATTCTCAGTATGAGTAGAGCTTTTTGATCTACAAAGCTAATGGAAATTTGCTTTGTGTGGCCGCTGTGTGTGAATACACCCAGAACCTAGTAAATATCCATGGTCATTTCAGTATTTGCATTTAGGAGGACCAAACAAATGAATACATATATTGAGAGTAAATGGAGCCAGGATTCTTGCTTTTAGAGGAGACTGAAGAGGCAATTCCACAGGTGTCAGTATTGAGAACCCACAAGAAACTTGCTCATACCTTCTGGACCTCATTGGACCAGCTGACAGATTGCCATTACATACACCCAGCTTACAGTTTGGGACATAGGTTCACAATAAGAAGCTCAGCCTGTATGGTTTTTCTTTTCTTTTTTTCCTGTGTGGTTTCTTGATGCCTGCAATTGAGTGTTTAGAAGCAAACCAGCAGGTGTTTCTCAAGCAAAGTCATCAGGGTGTGAATATGGTCCCACCCCCTAGAAGCTGGTGCTCAATTCTTTAGTGATATTGGCTAGAGGTGGTACAGCGGTGGTACTTGCTGCAGAAATACCAAGCATCATTGGATCTGCTGGGTTATCAGGTGTCATTGGAAGAACAACTTGCCCTGCAGATTGGACTGACTGCCAAACATTCCCTTCTTGTTGTCCTTACTCAAAACAGGAAGCATCTATGGCTTACTTGGCAAAAGAGTCAAACAAAGTAACAACTGAAGTATGTGTACATTAGCTCCCAAATCCAAAAGGGTCTACAGTTTTGTTTTATTTGGGTAGCAGAGATTGAACCCAGGGGTGCTTAACCACTGAGCCATATTCCTAGCCCTTTTTTATATTTTATTTAGAGACAGGGTCTCCCTGAGTTGCTTAGGGCTTTGCTAAGTTGCTGAGGCTGACTTTGAACTTGCGATCCCCCTACCTCAGCCTCCCAAGCTGCTGGGATTACAGGCATGCGCCAAGCACCACTGTTCTTTGGAGGCAATTATCCATACACACCCCATACCATTAGCTCTCCAGAAATGTTGCTGAGGTGATGAGGCCCTGAAATTTGATGGTGATTCTTTCCCACCCTCTGATTCATATGCTCATTAATAAGGCATCTAAAGTATTTGCTGTTTCCTGTTCATCAGATTCACTCAGCATATCAATGTAGTGGGCCAGTGAGATGCATGGACTGTCAAGATGGTCTCCTTGGACTCCATTAGAATGCAGGTGGGTCCTTGGACTCAGGCAAGGCTGTAAAGTTGTGCCATTGGTCTGACAAGTAAAAGCAAACTCTTTCAGTTTGTTCTTACAAACTGATATGGAGAAAATAAAAATGTCTGTCGCCAATAGCTACAGACCAGGTATCAGCAGCTGTAGAGCTGCTCCCGCTAACACATGCTCATAGGAAATGGCAGCTGTTAATGGAGTCATGCTCTGATTAGGTTTAAGATGACCCTTCATTTCTAAGGTCAACTTGCTGCCTTCATAGGTCAAACTGGAGAGTTAAATGGGGGTGAGTGGTATCATCACCCCTACTTCTTCCAAATCTTTGATGGTGTCTTTCCTCTCCACAATTCCCCTTAGTCATGCAGTGGTTTTGGTTTATTATCTTGGTAAGCAAAAGAAGTTCTGGGGGCTTCTGCTCGGTCCTTCCTGTCATAATGATGGTTATTAATGACTCAGAAAGACAACATGGGGAATCTCTCAGTGACAAAATATGTCAACTCTAATTGTAAGAACTGGAAGAAATAACCACAGGGTGTGTTCACAAATGTGCTGAGCATACTGTGAGTTGAACTTGAGCTAAAACTCAATCTATTACTTGAACACTCAAAGCCCCCCTATTGGCTAGGTAGGCCACAGCAGCATTTAGATTCAACAATTGAGAGTCAGTATTCAGGAATCCTCGTATTTCCTTCCCCATTGCAGTCATCCTTGCATATGGCTACAGTTTCCCTTGGGGGATTGCTTGCAGTAAGATTCATAATTTATACTTGTGGTGATGCTTCAGAATCCTTCTTCAAGGGAAGGATTCAACAGGGGATTCCGGGTCTGGAAACATATTGCATATCTGAAACTTGAACGAGACAGGGTGATTCTCCATTGTGGCAACTCATTATGATCTTGGCCTTGAGCTCTAGTCTTCCTATCATACAGACCTTGCTTGGCATCCTCATGAAGGGAGTATCTCTTGGCCCTCTCAGGGAATGAAGCTGGGGAGAGATGGGGTAGTATGAAGGTCACACAAGATAAGTTGACTCTAACACTCCTATCTCCCTAATCCTCCTCCACACAACACTGGAGGAAGTTTTGGCATCTCAACTTCACAAAATATAGGCCACTGCTGAGTTTAAGTTTTAGTTAACCACTCAACTAGAGCACCATATCCAGCTACATGCTAACACAGTAACTCCAGAATATATTCTTGCAAAATTATTTATTTATATTCAAAGATTTGGCCATGCTCAAGTTGTTTGTTACCTCTTAAAGTCCACTTCCATACATACTTCCCAGGCTTCTGCCTATACTGATTAGCAAAATCTTGTAATTCTTTTGGTGTGCGAGCTATTTCTTCTTCACACTTTGTGCTTGCTTTGCTGGAGCATGAGATCCTAGTGATGGGTTCACTAGTAGAAAAGCAGGTCAGATGGCACTCAGTTGTGTGAATCTTGAGAATGGAAACTGCTCAACATGTTATTACAATGTTTTCATGCAAGACTAGTTTCCTCAGACACAGGGAGGGAAGCTGTGTCTCACAGGCAAGGGAGGCCGGCCCAGAGTCACTAAGAAATTAGGTTTTTCAGTTCATCTGAGACTAGATATTCCCTTAGTCAGCTAAGCTGCTATAACAAAATACCAGTCTGGGAAGTTCAAGATCAAGGTGCCAGAAAATAGATTTCATTCTGAGGCCTCTTCTCTTAGATACTCGGCCGCTACCTTCTTGCTCTGTATTCTCATGACCTGTTCTTTGTGAGCATGCAAAGTGAGCAAGCTCTGGTCTCTTCCTCTTCTAATAAGTACATAACTTACATTATGGTGCTGTGTCCTCATAACATCATAAACCAATCACCTCCCAAAGGCTCCGTCCCCAAATGCCATCACATGGGGGCGGTTAGAGATTCAACATAAATTTACCAGGAACATAAACATTCTGTCCATAACATCCCCATTCCTATTTTCTTTCCCAGTCAATGCCTTAACTTTAACATGAGACGTGGAGAGGCTACGAATTCAATTGATTTTATAATTCCACAACCACACAAATATTTTTGATTTTCAGATAACTCAGCCCTACAAGATACAAGACTGTGTTAGGGTTGTGATGAAAGTTCACTTTTCCCCTATGATGTGAGCTGGACATTTTATTTTTTTAATTTTTGCGGTAGTGGTGATTGAACCCAGGGCCTTGTGCATTCTAGACAAGCGCTACTCCTGAGCTATGCCACCAGCCCTGAGCTGAATATTTAAAGAACTAAATTTGTACTTAGTGTTCCAGAGTACTCAGAAGTACCCATTCTGCTCCAAAGTCATTCTGATCATGATTACCTATAGCAACCACTTGACCTCTCAGCTGTATGTGATAATCTTATTCATGATGATCTTATGCATCACCACGCATTTCCAGCATCCTATTTCCTGGGAGTGGGGAGCTCAGTCCTGCACCATTCTATTTCATCTTTGAAAATTTGTTTTCTGAACCACCCAGACAGGTTTCTAGTAAGTAAAGGGAAAACACACCAGTTGCATATACAGATAGAATTTAATATATTTTTAAAGATAGTAATTAAAGTTGTTGACTAGGTTACCAAAAATTTAAAACAAGAACTCGTAGGGATCAGAGTAGTAGTAAATACAGAGAGTAATTTCCACCCCTAGAGCTGAGAGAACCATATTTGAACATATGAGAGGTGAAATTATTAAAACTTAAATGCTGCATGTACCAATATATAATAATGAATCCCATCATTATGTACAACTATATTGCACCAATTAAAAAATGTGGTAAAAAAATTAAAAACTTAAATGCTTCCAGAAAGGGCCCCTTGGAGTCGAAACCCATACCTGTGGAAGACCAGCTGTCCAACTAGTATTGATGTCTCTCAGGGAATACAATGAGGCTGATTCTCCAAGTGTTGATATACCACAAATTGGATTCAGCTGCTGTAGAAAAGAACTGCCTCTGCTGGGGTCAAGTGTTGATGGGAGACACTTATAGAAACTGCAAGCTAACAGGAAGCCCCCAGAAAGTTCCATGAACAAACAGGAAGGAGCAATCCTTTCTTTGCTTTTCAAGCTTCCAGTCTTCCTTTAGCGCCCCCTAATGTGACAGCTAGCAAGGCTGAAATAGGGTTTGTAGAGTCTCGAACACAACGCGAAAATAGAGGGATGGGTTTGGAGAAGAGACAAGAGACAAAAGCTTACCACACCCCATATCATTAGGTCCCCAGAAATGTTGCTGAGGTGATGAGGCCCTGATGTCTGTTAGTTAAAAAAAAAAAAAAAGCAAACAAGAATATATTGCCTTGGAAAGAATAGAGGTAGAATGAAGGCTTTTAAAAGCCAGGTATTGGCCAGGCGCAGTGGCACACACCTGTAATCCCAGCAACTTGGGAGGCTGAGGCAGGAGGATCCCAAGTTAAAAAAAAAAAAAAAAGGCATTGACATTTCAATTTGATAAACCAGGAAACAGCAAAGCACTCAAAAGTTCTGTTAGGAAAACATTTTGCAGTGATAGAAATGAGCCCTGAGCCTGAACCTCACATATGCTAAGAGCTCTACTACTTTACTACATCCACAGCACTTTCCCCTCTCTTTTTTCGATGTTACTTTTCTTTACATCTGCTCCTTTGAATACCTGGACCACCGTGAGCTACTCCTAACAGAATGCAGCAGAAGTGAGGTTGTACGATTTTTCATACTAGGTTATACAACGGAATGCGAAAACAAGTTAATACAATTTTCACCTGGTATTTTCAGGGCGCTCACCTTTGAAACACAGCAACCTTGCTTGAGAAAGCAGAGCCAGGACAGGGATGTAACAATACAACACTCACCTTGCTCACAAACAGAAGGGTGTCAAAATCTCTGTACTCAAATAATATTGTAATGCAAAAACTTTTTTTTTTTTTTTTGAGTGCTGGGGATAGAACCCAGAGCTTTGGGCATGCTAAGCACACACTGAGCTACACACCCTACCCCCTGGTCTCTGAGAAGCAATATTTTTTTTTTAATCAAAATTCATGTCTAAAGAACTTCATAATAAAAAAAAATTAAAAATAATCTAGCTAGGGATGAAGGTACACACCTGTATGGCTACTAGGAGGCTGAGGCAGGAAGATTGCAAGTTCAAGGCCAGTCTTGGTCACTTAAGGAGACCATCAGTAACTTGGCAAGACCCTGTCACACAACCACAAGAATGGAAAGTTATATTCCACATATGTATGTCAAAATACATTCTACTGTCATATATAAGGGGAAAAAAGGACCCTGTCTCAAAAAAATAAAAAAGGACTGGGCATATAGCTCAGTACTAAAGTACCCCTATGTTCAATATTCAGTACCAAATAAATGAATAAACTAATATAATTAATTTTTAAAAAGGGTTGAGGATGTAGCTCAGTGGTAAAACACTTGTCTAGTATGAGGCAGGCCCTGGATTCCATCCCCAGCACTGTGAAAAAACAAATAACAACAAAAACAAAACAGAATTCAACCTGCAGTTGTATGAATCTTGTAATTAGCCCTCACTCTATTCTAGTTGTTAAATCTCATTTTAAAATTTTAACTTTGTTCATCATGTATTTTGCATTAATTTTGATTTTTATGTAACGTTACTTAATGTGATTACTGTAGGACATTGACTAGTATTCATTGTGACTAGTATTTTATTTTATATTTTGGTCCCAGGAATTGAACCCAGGTATACTTAACCACTGAGCCACATCCCCAGCCCTTTTTTTGTATTTTATTTAGAGACAGGGCCTTGCTGAGTTGCTTAGGGCCTCTCTAAATTGCTGAGGCTGGCTTTGAACTCAGGATCCTCCTGCTTCTGTCTCCCAAATTGCTGGGATTACAGGCATGTGCCACCTAGGACTAGTATTTTAAACCCCTAAAATTTGTCTACCCAGAACCTCAGAATGTGACTTTATTTGGAAATAGGGTTTTTGCAGATGTAACTAGTTAAGATGAGGTCACATTGGATTAAAGTTGGCCCTAAACCCAATGACTGATTTTCTTATGAAAAGAGGGACATCTAGAGACTCAAGAACACACAAGAAAGAAGGCCACGTAAAGACAGGCAAAGATTTGAATTATGCTACCCCATTCTAAGGACTGCCAGGAAACACCAGAACCTGGGAAGAGGGAAAGGAGAATCCTTCCTGGAAGACAGCACGGCTCTGCAAACATCTTGATTTCAAACTTCCTGTCTCCAGAACTATAAGAGAATAAATTTCTGTTGTTTTAAGCCACCGTACTGTGGTACTTTTGCAGGGCAGTCTGAGGAAATAGACATGATTCTTGAGGTTATTTTCATACTCCTTTAAACACTGCATCTGAAGAGAGGGCCTCACTCCCCCTCACCCTAGTCTTGTTCCTCGCCAGCAGACCTCTTTGTGGGGATGAGAGGAAGTGGAGTACAGCAGCAGGAATTCACGAAAACCCAACTCAGTGGAAATACTAACAAAGTCAGCTTGCTTTAGGAAAAGTAGATTTCTTAAACACAGTCACTTGCTTTTAATTTTTTTATTACAATTAAAATTACACAAAGGCAAATCAATTCGTTTCAATCAAAATAACTCATGTTTACATCATATTTATAAAACAAACTATACAATAAAATATATAAAAGTTTTCACATTTTGTACTTTAATCATCGTCTTCTTCTTCTTCATCACTGATCACATACTTCTTATGCTTTTTATTTGCTTTATCATCATCTTCTGCTTTTCTCTTTCCAGAAGGTTCACCCTCCTAAATAGATAAAATTTTTAAAAATCTAAAATTCAACAGAGAACATTTCTAGGAAAGGTTTATCAAAAATAGCTCTGAGCTAAATGACCCTCTGATAACTCAAAGTAACTTTTTGTTTGTTTTCCTGGTGCTGGGGATTGAACCCCGGGGCACTTTGCATTCAGCTATACCCCCAGCTCTTTTTAAAAAAATTTTCAAACAGCATCTCGCAGTTGCTAAGGCTGGCCTCAAACTTGCAATCCTCCTGCATCATCCTCCTAAACAGCTGTGATTACAGGCGTGTGCTACCATACCCTGCTCAAAATAACTTACAGTAAAAACATTCAACAGATGAATGAAACCACTAGTCAAGGTGATGGCCAGTTTTCAAATCTATTAGAGGCATTGTAAAATGACAACTCTGCAAGACTCATTACAAACTATAAAATTCAACTCATGCCCCTGTAGATATTAGGAGAGAGCTATGCAACCAAAATTTATCTCTTATAGAGAAATTAGTGCACAATAGAGTCTGTCCTGGGAAGGATCAGGGTTCTCCCAAGGAAGTTTTGCCTGTATGACCATTTCTTGTCCTAAAATATATTCACCCTTATCAGGTAATCGGTCAAAATTTTTTCTCCGCTTCTTCAGCATTTAGCTTTTTTTTTTCATTATCTAAAACTCATTATTTTAAAGACTATTAATTTTTAAAATAATAATTTCTTGGTTTGGATATATTAAAAGTATAAAAGTATTTAAGAAAATATTTGAAGATGTCAAAATGCCTTCTACTGTCAAGTATAACTAAAAAGAATAATTAAAATTTCTTGAAGAAATTAAATGTCTTCTATATGCACATTTCCTCTGTTTAAAATAATTCTGTACAATGTCCTAACAGAAAGAATTCAGAGAATTGTCTATAACACAATTTTTACAAATAGAATTTGAACATATCATCATTTAAATATCAAATACTCATTACAGGAGTTGACACTAACATGACACTATCCTCCTCGCCAAAAATTAAATGGATCAACAAATGGTTTGAAGGTTAAGGTTGGGGAAGGCCTGACATCTTGCTGTGACCACTGAGTGCTTCTACATGTACGATGTAATCTGGTGCACCCACTTTTTTCCTGATGGTCCCAGCGGCTGGCCCTCTGAGGGACGAGATAGCATCTCACACTTGTTTCCTGACTTGTTATCACAAATGCATTCCCACAGACCTAGAGTACCACAGGAGGGCTCAAAAAGAAAGTTATGAGCCTACAGTAAGGAGTCTACTTTCATCCCAGTGTGCAGTAGTACAGTGACCCCAACAGCAATTGTCTTCCATTGTTGCCCATGCCCAGAACATGAACTAGAATAATATGAAGAGGCAGTAGCAGAGGTTGGGAGGTCCAGGCAGAAGTAAAGTCTTTGTATTTAGAGAAGGGAAGAAAGAAGACCAAGAGAATATTTGGGTGGTGAAGGTAGAGGTCCATGTGCATGAGGCATTTTTGAGTTAGGCATTTTGCAACTGCCCAGCCCAGAAGGTCTTTTTTTAAGCAAAGAAAAATCTCATTTCTGAGAATACTAGGAATAAACCGAGTTCCATAGTACTTCTGAATTTTCATTAACAGTTTCTGCTTGCCAGGCAACAAACAGCATCTGCTTAGATGAGGATTTCCATTTGCCAACAGTTCAACACACTGCAAATGTATAATTAAGATGTCACCTCATCTAATTTAAAACCAATATGGTGCAGATTAATTTAACAAATTTTTTACTAGTTATTGTTCACAGTATGGCACTGAATTTCAGTGAATTGTATATATATCTATGCTCCTGGTCTGTGAGCTCCTCATGCCCAGGAGGTGGCTCCTGAATACAAGCCAACTCTTATGATTAAGTAAATGTGAGCTTACCTCATCACTGGTGAGTTTCTTTGCTTTGAGTAATCTTTGAGCCTTATCTTCTTCTGATCCCTCATCACTGTCTGAGGAATAGATTCTGGCTCTTTCCTCTGAAAGCAAAGGAATTAGACTGAGTGACTTTCAATGATAGTGATCTATTCAATCTCAGTGTTTCCTTCTTATCAGAATTGTACATTTTCCCCAGAGGAAGTAAATAATTTTGAATTGCTGATTTAAAGATAAAGCTCTAAATATATTGAAATGAAATAGACTTACTCTCTCCAAATATAATCCTTCCCTTCTTCCAACTCCTTGCCTAGCTAAGGACTGCCCAAAAACTGAGTGTTACTTGTCTGTTGTGTTTTAATCTCTGAGGAACTGAATATTAAACATCTCTATCCCTAAATATATCTTTAACGTTTAGTTGTTTTTATTTTTGTGTGGCGTAATTTTAAAATTAATTTTTCCTGTGGAAAATTAGCAATGGCAAAAATGGAAAGATCTCTGTACTATTGTCCCAAGACAAATAATAGGTAGGTAAGGCTTAGCAGGTCACTAGACAAAAGTAGTCACTGAAAAATGAGAAAAAGTTTTGTAGGACAGCCAGAAAAAGGAAAATATGGGTGTTTTTATAATTTTTTTACTCAACAGGAAAAACCACCTGGGGCACACTGTGATTCCCAAGGTGTGTCAAAGGGAATCAAGAGAGCATTAGAACTTCATTTTATGGACAAGATACTTAATATCAAAGAAGGGCAGTCAAATGCTCAAGGCTGATGAGGTGAAACAACAAATGGTAGCTTTAGGTAACATTTATCATTCAACCCTCAAAACACCCTCATGTTGCAAACACTATTATTAACAGGTTGTGTTTTTTCCAAATGAGACCACAGATGTTAAGGGAAATAATAGGATCTTCTAAAAGTGATTCAATAAAAAGTGATTTTATGACTTTTGCTAGTAAATGGATGGATCTGGGGACTATTATGTTAAGTGAAATAAGCCAATCTCAAAAAACCAAAGATCGAATGTTCTCTTTGATTTGTGGATGCTAACGCACAATAAAAAGTGTGGAGAGTAGAAGTTCAGTGGAGTACAGAAATGGAAATGAAAGGAAGGGAGGAAGGATGGGAATAGAAAAGACAGTAGAATGAATCTGACATAACTTCTCTGTGTTCATATATGAATACATGACCAGTGAAACTCCACATCATGTACAACCACAAGAATGGGAAGTTATAATCCATGTATGTAAAATATGTCAAATTACATTCTACTGTCATGTATATCTAAAAATAACAAATAAAAAAATTTTTTTAAAAGGTGGTTGGTTGGTAGGTGATCGCAGGTGTGATTCGGCCCCCTGTGGGGAAAAGGAGGCGGGTTTGAGCATGGCAGAAGGGGACACCTTGGTATCAGTGGATTACACAATTTTGGGGAAGGTGCAAGGGGTGTTTTTCCGCAAGTACACTCAGGGTGAGGGTAAAAAGTTAGGATTGGTAGGCTGGGTCCAGAACACTGACTTAAAAGACTCATCTCCAACGTGCGTTGCATGCAGGAATAGCTTGAGACAAAAGGAAGTCCCAAATCGCAAATTGACAGAGCAAATTTCAGCAATGAGAAAGTCATTTTGAAGCTGGCTTACTTGGAGTTCCAAATTGTGAAATAATGGCCTGAATTTAAATTTTCCAAGAAAAAGTCAGTTTTGGTTTTTATTATAATATAGAACTATTCTGTGTTCAATATTAGAATTAGTTCTTTTTTTATCAAATATTTGTAATTGCATGTTACATGTGTGATGGAACACAGCTTTACACTTTATAACCATGTTAAAAAAAAAAAAAAAAAAAGGTAGTTGAGTTGAAAGCAGAGTAAGCAGGGTCAGGAGTTCAGCCCAAGCCTTGAGTTTGCTTTATAGCGTCTCATCTTTCCACCAGTTGTGGGGGAATCTCTGGGTAAGAACCAAGAAGGTCTGTTGTTATTATTATTATATTTTTTACTATGAGGTCTTTCATTATTTACTAAATGAGGTCTATGTCTTAAAAGACTCATCTCAAATAAATAAACATGATCAGATTAAATTATTTATAGAATCTATATGCCAATGACACACAGGCACAATGATTTCCTTTTCTAAGAATCAAAATAATTATGCTTAGGTTACATAGCAACAAGTCATTGTATGATAATAAAGACACACTACAGAGGAAAAGTTTCATTAGACAAATTCTCATTATATTCCTCATGTAAACCCGGTGAAACAATAACCCTATGGGATTTATTCCACTGACCATAATAAGTAATTCTCTTCTAGGTATTTCTTCTTCCTTGAAAAATACAATTTGATTTTCAATGAAATGTTAGACAAGTGAAGAAAGACTTAAGTCAGGAGTCACCATCTTTGAAAAGTACTTAATTGCAAATACTTTATGTATCCTATTAAGTCTGTGGTAAGACTGATCACATTATGATAGTTAGGAAGCTTAATGAGGATGATTCACTGAAAAGAGACCCTGTTATATCAGTGCTTTGTCATATTTGCCATCTCTTATTTCTCTTTTCACCTCTATATTTCTATATTATTGTTCTTCTCTCACAGAAATATAGACTATCAAAAATGTTATTCACATTCAGTCTGTTATATGAATTTACACTAGAATTATTTTCTAAAACACATATTATGTTGTCGTTAATATTGTTCATTATTCCCACTGCCTGAAGACCAACGCCTAAATATGACACCCTACAAACCCCACTGAAATGTATCTCCTTCTGAACATAGCATGCTGTTCCATGTCTATGTCTTTAGTTTTAAGTCTTTATTCTCGTTCTACTTTCCCAAGAAGATTTTAGAAGTCACATGGCCTTGGTTTAAGAATTGGCCAATTACCAATTATGTGTCTTTCGTCAAGTTACTCAACCTCTCGAAGTTTGTTTCCTCAATAACAAGAACAATAAAAGGAAATAGGTCAGGCTAGGGATGTGGCTCAGTGGAAGAGCACTTGCCTAGCATACACACAGCCCTTAGTTCTGCTCCCAGCATCACACAGGCATACACACACAAATACACACACACACACAGGCCCACAGTATTTAGAGATCAAATAGGACAGCAAGTATTGAGCTTGCCTGGGGTTCAGTATGTGCTGAAAAACATTACCCATTATGAATTATTAACACTTGTCAAAGGAAGGAATCTACAAAGGACAGCTCAGAAAAAAGTAAAAGAGGAAGAATAAAAGAAAACATCAAGCATTTTTTCATTCCCAATTTTTTGTCATGATTCTCTTGATTCCCAGTTAGTAATAAAACAAAGATAAGAAAAGTTCTAACATAACTGGCAAATCTTCAATCTAGAAAGCAGAAGTTCAAGGGATAAAACTGAAAATGGGAGCAACATCAGTTTCTATCTACCCTTCCAGGCTCACCTGAAAGAATTCTGTAATGATGAGACCAGAAACCTTAAAAAGGACCACTTGTTAACACTGGTTCTTTAAAAATAAAATGTCCAGGGGCCAAAGGTATTACTCAGTAATAGACTACGTGCTGGGTTTAATCTCTAGCACCAGAAGAAAAAAATGTCCAGTGACATGGCATTCAGATCATGTACAATTCAAACAATTGGAACCTTGACATTAAATTCTGCCCCAGACTCACCTCGAATGCCCCCTTTGTATCGGTTTTTAATGGCAGCCAAACTGATGGACTCCTCGCCTTCCTCTTCCTCATCATATCGATCAGGTTCTAGGTAACTAGCACTCAGTCCCCGCTGGTGCTGTTTCTCTCTCATTCGACGCTGTTGAGACTCCCTACGAATGGAAGCTCTCAAACGTTCTTCTTCTTTCTGTGAAGAAGCAAATAAACTATTTGCTATGTGTGAAGGTGTCCCCCAGGTTGCATGTGCTAATCGCCAAAGTCATATGTTAAAGTTCTTTGAGAGGTAAGATATGGGGGAAGTGACTGGGTCAGGAAGCTGTGTCGTCCAGAAAGGATTAATTTATGCATTAACAGATTAATGGATGGTCATGGGAGTGACTTTGTTATAAAAAACAGCTGCTCCTTGCTCTGTCTCACCAACTGGTGCCCTTCACTATGTTATAATGCAACAATAAAGCCCTCATGAAATGCTGGTGCCATGCTCTTGGACTTTCTAGCCACAAAGACTGTGAGCTAAATAAACATCTATTTTTAAAAATTACCCAGTCTATTGTATTCATTTATAGCAACAAAAACAAACTAAGACACCATTCAGCTTTTAAAAACAAACTATTTTCAGGCCTACTTGAACCCACTTTTACTATAAAGAACCTGTAAATGCCTAGCAGGATAATGTCTTCAGATTACAGTACTCCACTCATCTCTGTTACCACTCACACAAGCGTAAAGAGACAGGAGGGATCCCTCATACTAACCAGTTCACTCAGAACTGGCACAGGAGTAGTCTCAGGAACTACATTGTCCTCTCTGTTGTAATTCACAGTTCAAAGAGAAGCAACCAGCCTAAGAAACCCCTTCCATGCCTGGGACACCTAAATTGACTTCCTAGGGCAGTGGAGGTTGTCTCTGTCATCCTTGAGCTGCAGATACCTGACCCGCCCGGGCTCCACCAAAGTCCCAAGGTTCCCAGATATTTCTGTCACAACCCTCAATCCAGAGAGCTTTCCACAAATCCTGACAACAGAGTGAGGAGGTCCCAGTGGTGTGGGGGTTCCCAAGCCAGAAGGCAGAGCACCTTCATTTCCTCAGCTGCCTGGCATTCCACATCTTGAAGTTTACACAGAAAATGAGGATGAAAGGAAGTCTGGGGATATTCTGGCATTTCTTTGAAGACCTTCCTCATTCAATTGCTGCATATTATCACATATAACTCCAATTCTGTTGTTAGAAATTCTATGCAATAGAGTGTTTAACCCTTTTTGTTCCATTGTCCCAGATGTGGGACACCTATAAAAATTTAAATACAGTATATAATATTATTTTTATATTGTAATAATATTAACATAATAATTATAAGCTCTATAAATATAATATATAAGCTCTATATTATGATTCCCAAACTATTTTAATGTGTTGATTTAACTGAAATATTCACAGAATTGAAAATTTGGGACTTATGGGTTAAGTTAGCATGTGGCTGTACTGAGGTTAGAGTAAAAGTCACTGACAGTGGTATAAAGACTAAGAACAAACTAGTTGACTCCTTGTCTACATTTCCACAGGAGTTGAAGATGTGGAAGAGGCTGTGGGAATTCTCAGAGTGGTTCACAGCACTCTTCAAAATGCTAAGAATGAAATCCTTAGGTTCCTCCAGCTCCACTTGTCTGAATAGAAAAGGTGAGGAAATGGAGCAAGAAGCCAGACTTCTTAATGCTCCTTATGCACCTTTAGGTCAGGCACTGCTCCGGGTCTGGTTAGTTCATCTGCCTCCAGGAATAGGCTGGAGGGAAAAGCAGGAACAAGGGCCAAACTTTTCTTAAAGCTTACCAATGAGATTATAAGAAAGGTCCTGAGGCAACTAGATGCCTAGGCCTCAAGGTATTCCATTTCACTTAGGAATGTAATCAATCACGTGAGGCAAGCAGGACAACGACCAAGATTCAGTGAGGATTAGAGAAGATGGAGAGGAGACCATGAGAATGGACTGCTGCATTCAGCTTCTCAAAGCAAGCACTGCACCAGAAAACCTTGGTGTCAATACAAGCATATGCTCTGTCACTCAGTAAAAATGCACCAGAATTGAATCTTTGAAGATTATTAACAGTTGTGTCAAATCTGAAAATGTATCAGTAAAATGTTATTAAGTGACCTTATTTAAAAAAGAAAAAACTGGACTAGGGATGTAGCTCAGTGGAGGAATACTTACCTAGCAGAGCAGAGTGCCCTGGGTTCAATTCCTCGCACCAAGAAACAAACAAAAAAAGAAACAAATACACAACCTTTTCTTACTCTGCTAGATTCTACTTTTGGCACTCTCCCATTCAAACTCCTGGTCTATATTTCATACTAAGTCTCCAGCACTTGCACTGATTCCCCCGGCTCCCCACTGATTTTTTGACATGGATTCTAAACCAAACATAGATGATTTAATGATCTTTAAAACTATATGTGAAAGTTCACTAGTTTGTGGCTGAAATCTCAGGCCGCTGTGGGAAAGAATCTAGTCTCCTGTGTCTATTTTACCACTACTGTCACATCACTCACTGTTAACAATGCTTATGAAATTAATCAAGCTCCCTATTCATGTTGGTTGGAAGGGGAAAGGGTGGGCCAATAAGATGATGGACGGACATTTTGGGAAGTATCGTTCTTAGAATACCAAAAAAATCCAGGGAAAAGACTAGTAAATATACCTTAATCATTTCTGTGCGTTGGCATTCAGGATCACGACCAGCCATTGGTAAGATTCTAATCTTCTGTGTCTTTGAACATCTATCTGCAAGTGACAGTGTCATCTTTCTATGTGTGGCACTGTCCGTAGAGTGAGGTCTATCAGAAAATAACAAAAATGTCTCATTATTTATTAAATATATTTGTGAGCCAGTCATACCCATATCACAAAAACAAGAAGTCAATGATAATTTCCTATGCATCAGAAAAATAAGCAGGGACACCAAACTAAATATTTTATGTTAGGAACTGTGAACTTTATTTATTATATAGTTTACTAAGACATTTTTATCTCATGGGTAAAGTGAAAAACAGAGGCCTGGGGAAGACAAAAGGATTTGCATAGCATGATTACCTTCCAAAAGCACTAATGGATAGGCTTAGGCAACATTAATTAGATACTATGTACCAGGCACTATGCTTTGTGTTTCACACAATATTTGATTTAATTGCCACAGCTATCCTATAACATAATCATCACATTTTACATTTTATAGATTAGGGAACAAAAATTGTATAGGGTTACACAAGTGGAAAGGGAATTCAAATACTGGTCTATCTGATTCCAAAGTCTATCCTTTGACCATTAACAATTCTCAAATAGCTAAATCATAACCAACATTATTGTGTCCCCTCTAAAGATCAGCATTATCCAAGGAGAATGATCTGATTATAATCAGGAAAAGATAAACAACTCAAGTCAAAGGAAGGGTAGTGCCCTCACTAGCTGACCTGTGTATTCCAGTCTGCTTGGGGACACTTCTACAGTCACATTGGATGTAGCAGCACAGGGCAATGAGAGGATCCCAGGCCCCATATTTGACAACTTAATGCCTTTCTGATTACATGCACACAAACTACCTGTAGTTATCAACTGGCCCACCAGATCAATTTTACTGAAAAAGGCACATGGACTAGCAAAGAAAAGCATGTTACACCTTTTGGCAGTTATAATAATCACCGGAATTAATAAATTGAATTTCTGATTTACAAAATAGTCTCTCGTAATTCTGGTTAATATAACCTGGTTTCCTAACAGTACTTTACAAAATAGGTTTTGGGCCTTCAGAACTGAAAATCAGTTCTTGGTCCTTGGTGAATTATACTGTAGGGTAACATTAGTGTTTCAGGCACTATAGAAACACCTATATTTTACTGCTTTTTACCATTAGCAAATAGTACATTGATAAAAATAGTTACCTGAAGGTGAGTTTTGTTTTAAAGACGGCTTGCCCCTGCAGACCAGTACCTTGTCTTATAAAAAGATGATTGTGGTCACCCTGCAGTGGGGCTTTGTACACATCAAACACTTCATTGCCTAAATGCAGGGACATGCTGAAGAGAAGAAACACTTCACATGTTAAAGTCACAAAGCTTTCATTATACACTTCACTAAAAATGTGATTCAGTTGCTGCTTTCTCTCTTTACACAGTTCACAAAGAATGAAGAGAATAAAGAAGTTATATATGATTTTTTAAAAAATGGCTGACTACACAGGAGTAACACCTGCTGTGGTGTTTGCCCAGCCTCTACCATGTTCCCAGCAAAAGATAATTGGGCTGAGGGAGCAGTCTAACTTTTCCAAATAAGATGATTACATTTTTGGCATGCTCTTAATGTTTTCCACCAGTCTATATGACCTCCAACTACCTATTTATTTCTCTCAGGTTTTCTACGTAATCACAGGAAATAACTTATGGAAACTCAAGGTAGCCCTGAGTCGGGCACGGTGGTGCATGCCTAAAGACCCAGCTATTCTGAAGGCTGGGGTAGGAGGATGGCTTGAGTAGTCTAGAGGCTTAAGGCCAGCCTAGGCAACACAGTGAGACCCCTATCTCTTTAAAAAAGAGAGAGAGAGCCCCCCCATAAGATCCTACTCCATAACTTGCTCCTTCTTAGCCCATTCTGGGGATTTCAATAATCTTCAGGCATGTTGTGCTCACCTCCCATCTGACCACTTGACTATCCGAGCATTGCTTTCTTTAATTTCATTTCCTTCTTCATCTCGGCGTATCCTCCATCTTATGGTATTTTCTACCTGTTTTAAAATACATATGCCTTAGAAAACTATAGTTCAACTGCCTTCAAGCCTTTTTTCTCCTCAAGAGACTCATGATCTTAAAAGAAGCACACATAGGTAGTGACAAAGAAAGAAACAATGTTGAGACCATCTTACTTTAATCACCTAAAGTGGTATGTAAAACAAAAAAACAGGAAAAAAAATAAGCTTATCTGAATTTCTAAGTTCTCCATATCAGAAACAGAGGATCTGAGCAGATACAAATCTCCAGCAGCCCTGGAATAATTTAAGAGCAACAGTGAGAGCTGTGAGGGCAGGAGATAAAACTTGAGCCATCACGTCAAATTTAGAGCTAAGATCCTTATAAGTAAGTTGTCTCACAGAACTAAAAACTCTAGAAGTGAGACCAAAAAACTTGGCCAACTTGCCCAACAAATGGGGAAGCTCTGGCGGCTGGGGTGTGGCTCAGCGGTAGAGTACTTGCCTCCCATGTGGGAGGCACTGGATTCGATTCTCAGCACCACATTAAAAAAGTAAATAAACTAAATAAAGATACTGTGTCCATGTATAACTAAAAAATATTTTTAAAAATTTGTGGGGAAGCTCCCAGCATTGCTAAAGCCGGATTACGTGTATGTACCACTATATCTGCTACCAATTAACTCTTTTAAGACCGGTAAAATCTAAGAAAATCTAAGACTGGTAAAATCTAAGAAAATCAAAACCCCAGATTTGAATAGGTTGAGAGATGAATTTTGTATTACTGCATAGTGTTTCCCACCAGATAGATTCAGAAAATGAGAACCACTACCAATGAAATTAAAAATTCAGTGAGGCTGGACACAGTGGCATATGCCTATAATCCCCATGACTAGGGAGGTGGAAGAAGGAGGATGGGAAGTTCAGCCTCAGCAACTTAGAGAGATCCTATCTCAAAATAAAAAGTAAAAAAAAAAAAAAAAAAAAAGGCTGGGGTCATGGTTCAGTGGCAAAGCTGCCTGTGGATTCAATCCCCAAACAAAAAACAACTCAGTGAGTCTTCCAGGAAAATACAGCACATTTAATTCATGAAATTTATTATTGATATATCCTAGAAACCCACTAAAATACCAGTAAAGAACAAAAAAAAGGGGGGGGGGGGTACACTTACAAGGTTAAAAAGAATAAGAATGAATAAAAAGAAGCCAACATTTTGAAAACTGACTACACTTCCCTATTCCTCCACCATCAACCATAAAAACAGCTGTTCTCATTCCCAGTTAGATATTTTGGATCTCCACTATGTTAAATATCAATGTCTTTGCATATGTGTCTTAATGGTTTGCTTCCAGTTTTTCCCCTCCTTATTCATTCCTCACTAAATAAGCAAATATAAAGTCAGCTGATTAAAGGTCTCAATAACACTCTTGAATTAGATATCATATCTGAGATTTGTGTCAAAATAGTCTGAGGGATGCCAGGCACAGTGGCACACTCCTATAATCCCAGTGGCTCAGGAGTCTGAGGCAGGAGGATCACGCTTTCAAAGCCAGCCTCAACAATTTAGCAAGGCCTTAAGCAATTCAGCAATACCCTGTCTCAAAATAAAATATAAAATAAGGGCATAGCTCCAGTTTAAGTGCCCCTGGGTTCAATCCCTAGTACCAATTTTTAAAAAATGTCCACGGAAGGTAGGTATCAAGACAGATGAAACAAGATTATTCAATTTGACAATTGTTAAAGTGAGTGATGGGCACATGAGAACTCATTATACTTTTTGCCTTATATATGTTTGAAATTTTCCTTAATAAGGAATTAAAACAATTTGTCACTATTTACTTGTTTTCCCTCTCATAAGAAATAGGTTGTCCACCTATAAGTATATATATTGGCATTATTAACTGAGAAGCCATTTTGAAAAATGCTTGCTTTCTTTTTCCTTTTTCTTTTTTATATAGCTGGGGATTGAACCCAGGGATTCATACATGCTAAACAAGTGCCCTACTTATGAGCTATATACATTTCCAGTCTTTGACAAATGCTTTCTATTCAATAAAGTGATTCAAATAATAATAATTAAGACACACTGCTAAGTCTTGTCCTATTGGAATGAAAGATACATGAAAGTATTTCTAAAGATGACCTCAAAGAGGTACATAATCTGTACCTGATTGCTTGTTGATTAAAGAATTAACTACTTAATCAACTAACTCTTTTTGACCTAGGAGACTGGAAGGGTGGCAGGGGCAAGGATGGTATTAGGGGTTCAACCCAGTGGTGCTTTTCCACTGAGCTACAAAAATTCCCAGACCTTTTTATTTTTCAAGATGGGGTTTTGTTAAATTGCTAAGGCTGACATGTGTATGTGCCATTATATCAGCTACCAATTAACTCAAGACTGGTAAATCTAGTGTTAAACATTAATTAAGAAATGAAAGGGGCTGTTGTGGCTCAGCAGTAGAGCACTCGCCTCGCACATGCGAGACCTCAGCACCACATACAAAAATAAACAAGTGAAATAAAGGTGTTGTGTCCAACTACAACTAAAAAATAAGTAAATAAAGAAAGAAAGAAATGAAGGGTAGTGAGGCACATGCCTATAATCCCAGCAACTTGGGAAGCTGAGGCAGGAAGCTCTCAAGCTCAAGGCCAGCGTGGAAAACTTCCTGAGATAAAAAGGGCTGGCTCAGTGGTAGTGCCCACCGCCCCCCAACCCCACCCCAGTACAAGGCAGTACAAGGCAGGCAGGCAGGCAGGCAGGAAGGAAGGAAGGAAGGAAGAAACAAAAGGTCCATGGTTCTTTTTGTTTTAATCACACACCAAGGTTCTAAAAGACAGTAGTCTACATTAAATACTGATATATTGTACTCTGAAGCACTGAGGCTTTAGAGTAAGGTATTTATTTCCAAATTCTGATGCCCACAATGGAATATATAATAGATATATTGATACTTGCTATTACATTATGACAGATACAAAAGAGAAAAAAATGCAAAAATAAATGAATAGATAAAAAGTACATAAATTTATAAAAAGGATAGAAACAATGAAAAACAGTAGAATACGGCCAGAGGCATTAAAAGAGCCATGGGAAATTAATATTGCTAATCGCAACTGAATACATACATATCCTCCAAAGAAATATTAACAGATGGGCCAATGGTTGAAGGGTTGTGGAGGGAGGACAGCACACACACAAAAAACAACGATCTAAGGAGTAGCTCTATTAATTGTGTAATCTTGAGCAAATCACTGGCATTGGATTAATCTCCATTTTCTTATTTGATTTGCATTTCCATTAAGAAGAGAAACAGTGTCGGTTGTAGTGGTGCATGCCTGTAAACCCAGCAGCTCAGGAGGCTGAGAAGAAGAATCACAAGTTCAAAGGCAGCCTCAGCAACTTAGCAAGGACTTAAGCAACTTAGAGACCTTGTATCTAAATAAAATAAAGAAAGGGATGAGGATATGGCTCAGTAGTTGAGTACCCCTGGGTTCAATCCCCAGTACCAAAAAATAAGAGAGAGAGAGAGAGAGAGAGAAGCAGTGAAGCCTCATTGAAAAGCTTGGGAAGCCCTATACCCCTTGCTCAAAATTATTTAGGTACTTGATCTACCATACTTAGACAGATGGTATTAGTAGAAATGTAAAAACTCAACTTCCTGAACTCTAAAAACGCCAAACTGTCCCTTCTTAACACTGAAATACCATGTACAATATCCACTGGCAAATAAAAAACTTATGAAAAATCCTTCAGATTTAAGAATTTAAAATGTATAGCTCCAGTTTCAGCATCATGGATTGAACTGCTTCTTTTTTCTTGGTACAACTCAGCTCTAACATATCTACTTAAGCTATACCCTCCTTACTTAGAAGAAGATCAGAGGCTTTCCCTGGATAGAGATAACGAGATAGTAAAGGGTATCAAAAAGAACATAAAGGGGAATTTATACAATAAAATTGCCTTTTCACAGATCAAGAGGAATGACTGAAAGCGCACAAAAAGAGAAAAGGACACGTAAGGAAGTGTTAGGAACTAGTAATACACTCTCCTTTCATATGTGATTTTAAGATTAAAGAGTCTGAAGAATTTCCTCCTAAAGAAGTTGCTAAAACTTTTACCCATAGTACATCTAAAAGTAGTTCTAAATATTTATCTACAGTACTATTAATCTGAAGGAAGCAGACACCAAAAAGAATTAATAGCAAGAAAATTATAAACCAGTAACACTTTTACAAAGAAAAGAATATATTTTCTTCCTTAAAAAAAAAATTCTGGAAAGGCAGACAATTCATTTGGTTGCAAGAACAAGAAATATCAAAAAAAAAAAAAAAAAATCATTTTCAAAAGCAAGTCTCACCAGGCATATAGGCTGATGCCTATAATCCAGCTACTAGGGAGGTCGATTCAGAAGGATTACAAGCTCAAGGACAGTCTCAGTAATTTAGTGAGATCTTGTCTCAAAGTAAAAAAATAAAAAGGGCTGAGGATGTAGCTCAGTGGTAGTGTGCTCCTGGTACTGGGGCTCAATACCCAGTACCAATAACAAAAGAGTAAAGTATGAAATGGTACCTTTAATTTTAACCTGGTTCTCCCTTCTTCATCCAGCATTTCCTCATCTTCAAATTCATCTTCATAATACTGAGGATCAAAAGGTCTAAAAATTTTTTTAAAGTAAACTATTAATCATATTTTATAAAGAATATTACTGTTATATACAATGATATATCTTATTAATATACACCATTATATCCCAAAAAAATCAAAATAAAATTTCAAAAATTATAATGGCCAAATGACTCCATGCTCAACTTCAAGGAAGTTTTCAAATTACCATAACTTCTTAAGATTTGGAGTTAATATATATTATTTGAAATAAAGTAAAAGTAAGGTTAAATGTTCAAAATATTTTTTATTCTTATGGAAATTTTCCAAAGAATAGGCCATGCTACTCTAACTTTCCACATCATTTTGCTTAGGGGAAAAAAACATTTAAATCACACAAGAACAATTAACTAAGATTACCTATAAGTAATGTTCAACTGTCCCTAACTATTATTAGCTTTTCTGTATCAACAATAGTTAATACAGTGGACATTTGTAGTTTCTCTAGCACATTTCATCACCCTCAATTTCAGTTTTTTTAGGGCTCACAAATTTTAAAGTGTCTTAAAGAATTTTGATGCCTATTAATTCATAAGCAAATTAAAATGTTAAATAATCAGAAGCATCAAAAGTCTTCCTTATTAGTAATCCATAATTTTTCTACATCAGGATGTTTGATTTGTTTTTCTCTGTGATATACAACCAGTTTTCCATTTCTATCATTGGCCAACTCAATGTATAATGAGAAAAATATCAACACTCCACATATTTCTATTCAACATCCAGAAAAAAATTTTAATTAATTCCCTTACCTGGGCTCTACACTGAGAAAGTTGGGCAGTTTAACAAAATATAAGTCATTTCCTAAATCAGTGTTTACTTTGGGTATTTCTACTTCTATTCTGGTCTCAGGAATTGGTTCCTCCTCCTGTTGATCCTGAGGCAATCCATTTTCATCCTAGTGAAAGAGTCATAGAATTTTAGAGCTTTCGGGGACCTTATTGACTCCCTAGTTGTCCTTCACACTTTATTCAGGTAAGCAAGAAATATTTTTGGATATCATTTTAGGGCAAAAGCAGTCCTAAGGGCTGGGAATATAGCTCAATTGGTACAGTGCTTGCCTTGTATGCACAAGGCCCTAGGTTTGATCTCCAGCACCATTAAAAAAAAAAAAAAGTAGTCCTAAATCCCTATCCCTACTCAATTACCCTCAAAACACCTTAGGGGAAACAAAGCCATCAGTACAAGAAAAATATTTCATTTATGAAAAATTTATCTTCCAAATAATCATCAACAAAGTATAGCTAGAGGTATAGTTCCGTGGGAGAGTACTTGCCTGGCATGAGTGAAGCCTTGGATTCAACCCTCAGTTCCAGCCAAAAAAATTTTTAAAACCAGTATGAAAGTAATCATTACTTCAATATGAAGTCACTCTAGTAATCAAAGTCAAAGATACAGCATACATTTCTTTGCAAGAGCAAGAAAAACAAAAGTCAGTGGTTCTCAGGTCACAGATCCAAACAAGACTTGCCCCCTAAGGCAAAGCACCACCTCATGTTGGAAGGTTATTTTTACTCCTCCTTAGAATCAAGAATTTCCTACATAACTTAAGAAACTCATTTGTTTATCTTATTTTCCTACTACGATTCATTTATCAACTTCCTCTTCCTGGAGTAAGAGAGACCCTTCATCTGAATTTTTTGTTACTTGTTTATTTACCGGCAGTGCTGAGGATCAAACCTACAGGCATGCATGCTAGGCAAGCATTCTATGGCTGAACTACACCTCAGCCCACTTCTGAAACTTTTTACTTAACCTTAAATAAGGGGCTCAGCTCACATTAATCATTTTACTTACCACAGGTTGTCCTGGAGTAGGTGGTTTATCTTCTCCATCGCTCCCTGAAGATATATCATCTGCACCTCCAAATAGATCCATGGTTCCACTATTATCTTCAATGCAGAAAGAAAAATGTACAGAATTAATATCTATAACTAAGATTCTTCAAAGCTGATCACTTTAACATATCCCCAAGGTTTTTAAACTAGCACCAGAAAATCACCCAAAACACAACTCTGATACTAGCTTTCAAAGACCTGACTAGCCTACGTGTAGGGAGGGAAGGCAAAGCTGCATAAGAGACATTTCTTTTTCCTTCTATTTTCTGCATACTTATTTATCCACTTTTCCTTAACTCCCCAGGACACCTAATGTTTCTTCTTGTCTAGTTGGAGCTTAAGCACTCTGTATAAGCCTGTTGTCTATATAAGTCCCTCAAGTTTCAAAATTGTATATTCATATCTGCAGGACCCATCTTCACAAGAACATTATCTAGGTGCAGGCAAAAAACAATGAATGATAATTCATATAAACCAATCAACAAAGGTGGGCCAGAAAGCAGACTACTTGAAATTGGGATTATAGAAGTTACACT